>NC_092140.1:86861897-87164928 GCF_043159975.1 Macaca nemestrina
ATTGGCTACGTTTTCCATCAAATGTCACAGCTTCTCTCCAGTAACATTCTACCTATGGTTATCCTCTCTGAGATCTGGAACTGGCACACTTCCCTTCAGATTCAAGAGCAATAAAGAGCTCATGCATCATTATCGGTTTCTGCCATTTTAGTCCAGGGTCCTTCAACATCCCTTGTACATGCGCTTACATCTCCCCACACTGTTTTAAATCACTCTTTTGTTAACATTCATCCCTGAGTAACAGTTTGAGAATGCCATCTGTTTCCTGCTAGAACGCTGATGGACACACTGCACCATTGGCTGCTATTGCTGTTTCAGAGAAATGCATCTGATTCTGGAGAAATGTGCTTGGATACTAGCAGATTCTGGAGACTACTTTGTATCAAGAGATAGGAATTCATTTCTCTGAATGAATTTATAGCATTCCTCAGGGTTGGTAGTCAGCTTGGGGCTCAGAAAATGTCTCTTATTGAACACGTAGCCTTGATCATATCCTGTAAACTGAAACATGAACCAATTTATGGCTTAAATACTACAGGGCAAGATTGCTTTCCCTTCATGGGTGGGCAGTGCAGAGCAGCAATTTCTCATCACAGTGGCCTGTCCCAGCATTGACCTGTCCTGCCTTCCCCCAAATTGAGAAAGCTAGTGCATCCTGTGTCCAGCTGAGCTATCCATAAGGTAAGATCAAACACTAATTGTTCTCTCTTGAATTCATCCTTCTCACTATTGACATCCTTTTTTAAGCACAAATGAAGCCACTCCTTTGCCAGAAAGCACCAGTGGCTGACTTTGACAACAAGACCAGGATGACAAATACTCAACATGTGAACAGTCACTCCTGCTCTCACCTTCCATGGCATGCTCACCCTCTAAAGCTGCTTTCAGTCTTGGACACCTTCGAATTCCAGCTCTCCAAGTAGTCACTATTTATAGTGCTCTCCACTCAATAGAAATACCTTTTACCACCTTGTTCTTCAAAATACAATGTGCTTCAAATTCAAAAGCATAGCATTATACAATGTGGTCCCAAATCATCAAGGCAAGCATCTTAGCACTTCTCTCCTATTCTTTTGTGCCATATCTTTAACACTTTGCACTAGTCATAGCAAATATTGGGTATTCTAAATATATGTTAGACCAACATTTATACAATCCTATGAATTAAAGTTCTCTGTATTACACCCAGGCACATGTAACATTTAAATCTGGAGCTAACCATAGTTTGAGTCAAATATGTTTGGTGTATTGCAATAACACCAGATAATGTTTGTAAATGAGCTTAGAACATTTGTTCATACATTTATTTGTACCATTTAAAGAGTAGAAAAGTTCTATTAGATGAAAGTTGAAAAATATTTTCCTTACAGAGTAAAAGTTACCAATTCAGCTTGATGTGCCTTCAATTTGTCTTTTCAAGCAAAGGGCCTGATGACATTGGTTTTCTCACAAGTGAGGGGACGCAACTTTCACATGTGAGATTGACCCTTGTTTTCACTGTAGCTCAGCTATCTGGACTGTAGCTTATTGTGTCTGAGACAAGGCCCAAAGCAAATCACAAATTATTGTCATTCTCCCAATTTTACCTCTCCTTGGAAAAACCAATTACATCATTTATCTGCTGACTTTTTTTAGGTGTAAGCTTATTAACACTAATTTACTGAATTTGCATTAGAATTTCAAATTTAGTTCCTTTAACAGAAGAGTAAAACAAAACCACTATCTTTTAAAATAGCATTAACATTTTTAAGTGTGTTTCAAGAAAAGAAATTGAATTCTAAATACAGACAACTCCTACTTATCAATGCCAATAGGGAGCATGGCAAGTTGATAGTCAGATGAATTTCTGTCCAGCAATATTTATGAGAGACTGCTGTGTCAGGACAGGCTGAAGACTGGAGAAGGCTGAAGGTCAAGGGAGGCCACTGCCCATCCTCCCAGAGCATGCAGGCTCACAGGGATAGAAGATGTACACAAATTGTTGTAAATGTCGTAAATTATTAATTTTAAACTGAACTCTTTAGATAATATTTTCAAGCACTCTTTATGGAGCACTTATTGTGTGAAGAGCAATCATTATTTTGCATGTCTCATGTCATTTACTTCTCATGCTAATTTTATGAAGTAGATATTACTTATTCCACTTTAAAGATGGGGAAACTGAAGTTCAGAAAGTATGGATAATGCAAAGTTTAATTCACCAAGAAGCCAATGCTCACAAAGAGCCAGAATTTTCGAGTTATATTTTTAGACAGACACACTTTGAAAACATTAAAACTTACGAGTACAAATCATTCAAACACTTAACTACCAGTTCCTGGATAACTCAAGATATTCCAAATACATAGTAGTTGGTAGTTGATAAGCTAAAAACTAGTTTTGTTCTGAGTAATTTATTTACGAAAATCTTTTCTAAACAAATAAACTCATTGGAAAATATTTTCAAAATCATTTCTAAAGCTGCAAAAACAAATTTAGACCTAGAAAAAATAGATTGTAGATTTTGATCTCAGCACAGGATTTATCTTTATAAATAACCCAGGGTGGTATGTGGATGTGTGGCTGAAAGTGATAAGATTATAGAATATCAACTAGAAACACAGTCACAATAGTGGAGTCTGGGGGAATTTGGCATAATTGAAATAGCTTTATTATTGTTGTTGTTTTAACATATTTTGAAAGTGGAAACAGTGGGCTAAGACAGAAAAATACTTTTGCTATGAGGGACTTTGATTTCTCTGTAACTTCCAAAATAGGCAACACACTGGAATCCAATTACTTCCTCTAAGAAATTACAGCTGCTAAAATTTGAGGAAATATACCTCTCTTTCAGTGCAGTGTCTCTAGGTGCCATAGAATGTGACCCCGAAAGCAGCTTTCACAATTTGAGGAACTGGGTTTAGCTACAGAAGGGTTGCAGGACTTGAGTCTTATATCTACTCTTATTTGCAGAGAGTCCAGAAATGTGTCGACAGACACAGCTGAACAAAATCTGAATGTCCTTCCAAGAGCTCCCTGCACAAATATAAAAAGGCAGAGGGAACTTCTCTAAGAAGATGGCTCAAGAATCCCACAACCACGATTTCCTCGGTCAGGGAAACGGCTCCTCGGTTGGAAGTAGTGGGCCAGAAGGGATTTCAGAATCCTTGGAAAGAAAGGAAACCGAGGAACTTGAGTTGCATATATAAAGTCTTGGGTTTTTAGTCCAGGGTTCTAGAACACCCAGGCAGTGTTTGTGCTTGTGCTTTGTGCATTAGGGGGAGAAATGAGAGAGTCAGAAATTGCTTTAGTTTTAGTGTTTAAGCAAACCCACTTCAGAACTATGCAATGCGAGCTCAAGTAGTGGAAACTCTTAAACCGAGAAAAAAAAGCAATTGTCCATTTTAATCTTGGAACAGGATTTATTTAATAGGATTTACTCAGTTTGTGTACATCTGTGTATGTGTGTGCGTGTCCCAAAGTACAAAGATAATAGAATACTAACCAGAAACACAAATTCAAAAGTTCAAGTTCTGCCATTTACCAGCTACATAGCCTTGAAATTTTGCTTCATTTTTGTCAGCCTTAGTTTCTTCATCTGTAAATCCAAGATGATGAAAGTACTTACTTCACAGCCTTCTTGTGAGGAGTAAGTGAGGTCAGTGTTTAACACTGTGCCTGGCACTTAGTAAGCATTTTATCTCATTAGATATTACCATTATCGACTAGGCATGGTGGCTCACGTCTATAATCCCAGCACTTTGGGAGGCCGAGGTGGGTGGATCACCTGAGGTCGGGAGTTCAAAACCAGCCTGGGCAAGATGGTGAAACCCTGTCTCTAACTAAAATGCAAAAATTAGCCAGGCATGGTAGCTAGTGCATACTTGTAATCCCAGCTACTCGTGGCTGAGGCAGGAGAATCGCTGGAACCCAGGAGGGTTGCAGTGAGCCAATATCACACCACTGCACTCCAGCCTGGGCAACAGAGCGAGACTCCATCTGAAAAAAAAATAAAAAAAGAAAAGAAAAAAAAAGATATTACCATTATCAGCACAGAGCTGCTTTGAGTATTCATACAAATCTAACCTTTAATCAACCATGACTTGCTGAGTCTTTAAAAAATTAGTCTGTCTTTCCCTCCCTCTCCTCCCTAGCTATTTTCTTTTTCTTTTTTCGTTTTTTCTTTTTCTTTTCTCTTTTGTTTTGAAATGGAGTTTCACTCTTGTCACCTAGGCTGGAGTGCAATGGCACAATCTTGGCTCACTGCAACCTCCGCCTCCCGAGTTCAAGTGATTCCCCTGCCTCAGCCTCCCGAGTAGCTGGGATTACAGGCACATGCCACCACGCCCAGCTAATTTTTGTATTTTTAGTAGAGATGGGGTTTCACCATGTTGGCCAGGCTGGTCTTGAACCCCTGGCCTCAAGCGATCCACCCGCCTTGGCCTCCCAAAATGCTGGGATTATAGGCATAAGCCACTGCACCTGGCCCCTAGCTATTTTCTAACATTGAAGAGCTCACCTGGGAGGTCAATAAAGTCTCATTTCAGAGAACAAATTTAAGCGTGTTCCCTCTACTACTTTCCTTCTTGTGCATTCTCAGAAGACCCTCTCCTACAATTCCACTAGACTTCTCCAGGGATGACCCAACCCAGCTGGTCAGTTGGTACTACAGGTTCCAATCAAAGAAAAAATATTGTAAAACCTCCTGGGGCAGTTTCCAGAGGGCAGGCAAATCTCTTTGTGTGATTCTCAGCTCTTGTGCTGAGGGTCAGTGAAGACGGCCATCAGCCATGGCAAAGAAGGGAAGGTGGGGAGAACCTTCTCCAACAGCGGGGTCAGAGACTGGCTCGATGCTGGGCCTGGAACAATGTAATCTGTTCCTGATGTGCGAGAGGCAGGCCGGGTAAGCAAAGGAAAGTGTAAGGTACCATCTGATCTAGACTTCTGAAGGTTTTCATTCCATTTAGATCAACTTGATAAGACACCCTAATCGACACCAGCATTTTTCGACACCAGCATTTTTCAAACAGGGTTTTCAGGAGCTTTCTGAGGACTGCAGAAAGCAGAGCTGTGGAACTTGGCAGGAGCTTTAGCACAACTTCCTGCTGGAGCTAGGTCAGCATCTTCAGCGCCGTTCCCCTGGCGCCTCAGCCCTATACACTATCTGACCTTTCTGCACTTTCCTTCCTCCATGCCCTTCTGTCATCTTATCTCCACTGCACCTCCTCATTGGAAGAGGATTCTTACCTAGGTTGTTACAGGGGCCTACCCTTTAATCAGGATGTTAACAAGTGGTTTCAAAATCACCCTGGTGGAATTGAACTATGCACCAGGGTGGTTCCTCCGTCCCTTCTTTCTTCTCTACCTTTCTTTCTTCCTCCCTTCTTTCCTTTCTTCCTTCTTTTCTTCCTTTTTTCTCCCCCCTCCCCTTCGTCTTTCCTTCTTTTCCTCCCTCCCTCCCTCCTTTCCTCCTTCCCTCCCTACCTCCCTCCCTCCCTTCCTTCCCTTCTTGTATATTTACTGACTGTCTGCTATATCCCTGGCACTAAGACTCTGTTAATTACATACACTTAGACCAGGCTCTTGAATTTGCAGACAACAGCATATCATGTTAAGTTGCCAACACCTTGAAAGAGAAGAACATTTATAGATGTGTTGAATAAATGCATTCGAACTAATGAGAAAACTTACAAAATTATTTGAATTCATATAAGTTTAGATTTAAGGTAGCACAAGAGCAAACAGCAAACCACTGGGACAGGTGAAATGAGATTGATAGGGCAACACAGATCAGCAAATCAAATCAAATATAGTTGTTAAGTACCTTCCGTTCATCCTGACCTGTACCAGGGACTATGGGAGATGGGAGGAAAGTGGAAAAGATGCTTTGAGAAGGTGTCTTGAGACAGATGTCATTAGGAACTGCTGACCAATAACACTATGCATGGATTCCCCAGGGATTTCCAGGCCTGTGGCTATGAAACAGCCACAACCACAGCAGAAGTTTAGCAGTTGCTTAGGAAGACGTAAATTCCCAGCCGTGAGTCACCGTGTGTCAAGAAGGAGGATTTTTCTGACATCAGTTTCCAAGCAGCTCACCCAGACTTTCTTACCCAAGTGGGTACCAGACCATGATGCCACCGGAGCTTGCATTTTATTGATGTATTTATTTTATTTTCCAAAGGGCCATTTGAACCAAGAGTGACCTGTGGCCCCTGGAAACTCTAAGCAGCGGTTTGGCATCTTGAGAGTCTGTCATGCTTTTGTGGAAGGGTCTAGTCCTGTCTGGAAAACAAAACTGGTGGTATTTAATGTGAAAGTGTAATCCTACTTTCTCTGTCCTAATAAATGCTCAAAACTCAAAGTAGAAAAGCAATGAATTCCCCTTGGATATCTAAAGGTAGCACTTAAAATCAATTTGATTTTATCTGAATTCCGTTAACATTGGATCACAGATGCACAGCTGCAGGCTCTGAGTATTTTCAGGTTCTCAATATTTCAATTTTTCCATACCCACATTGTTTTAAATGTGAGGCCTAATGTCTTCCAGCCCTAGGCTTGCAAATCCATGTTCATCTCTGTGACGGACCCCATAATATTTACTTATAACATTCATAAAAATACCCTGCATGCCAAAAGCTGTCAGCTGCAGGAAGATGATAAAACATAAAAATATTTAATCAGCCAGTGGGAATTCCCTTACATGTGAAATCAAAGGCTCTCTCAGAGGGCCCACGGTGACCTCGGAAGGCCAGAGGGTTCAGCCACACTGTGCGGCAGCAGGAGGGAGTGCCTGCAGAAAACCCACCGTGTTCAGGGCCCCTTTGTGTCCTCCAGAAAACACAGGCCTGAGGAGATGCTCGGCTTCACTGCCAAGGGACTCAGGGGCAGGCATGTCCAGGCTCCGTGTGGCTTTTCCACTGAGGTGTGTGTAGCTTGTCCCCTCTCTCTCAGGGCTATCTCAGCATGTGACATCTGCCCTGTTCCTCTTCCTCCCAACCACCAGGACTCAGTGTTTCTCAAAAAGGAGCACCACAGAGACTTTCTAAGGAAGAAGTGCTTAGAGAAATAACACAGGGAGTGATGGGGTGGGAAAAATATCCCAAGGAAAGGAGTGCTGGATCCAGCCCTGCCTTTGCTGCCGCATGTGTTGAGCGAGTCATTGAACATCTCCGGAAGTTGGATGGATCTGTGGTTTTCAGCCCTAATGGTTCCAAGAAGTATCCCGAGGTTACAGAGAGGATGACAAGGGGCCGTTGGGTTTTTATACTCCTTCCCCCTGCTCCCCATGCCCCATTCCTTATGTCAGTCAGCTCTGCAGTAATCAGTTTTTTGTTCTGGGTTACACGCAATATTTAACTCGCAAAAAGTGTCTTGCTGTTAAAAAGAAAAGTTTAAAAACCACTGGAATGACGAAAAAGTCCTATTTAATATAAACATAATTTGAGGCTCAATAATATCCCGGACTCCAATTTCCTGCTCATTGGCAGTCCCTACTAAAAGCTAGTTGAAACTAGTTCTTTACATCCCAGTGCCCACTAAGGAGCCATCGGAGCATCAGCTAGGCCTAGCTGAGGGGTGGGGTTGAGTGGCATAGTTCAAGGATGCTACTCTGCTTTTGCGGAAGAGTAAAAAATTCCAAAGGCTGCAACCTGAGCCAGTTGGCAGAATGCTTTTCACCCCTTTTGCATTACTTTCTACTTGAATGGCACCAAAGCAGTGTGCTCGTGTTCCTACTTTCTGGAAGCATTTTTAAAAACTAAATCAGGTCTTTGAACTTTGATATAAGCATTTCCTTTCCCAGGACTCAGGAAATTCACCAGCATTGTATTGGGACACATGTGAGTGACAAACACGATGATAACTCAGAACCACTGAGCCTCTCACTGTGGTGCTTTGCTCTTAGGCCGAGTTTGTCCTGAGATGATCCTTCCCAGATGGCTGCTCAGGACTTTATGCAAACCAGCTCTTGAAATGTCCACCAAACGAACTCATCCAAACCCCAGTACTGGATGCCACCAGCCCAGCTACATTAATCAGACCTTCCTCGTTTGTGCCAAAGTCCTCAATTTAAGCCAGATGATTTAAAATCATTCCATCATCCCCAAATCATTTTGTCATTCAATTTCCATCTATCATGCTAGATGTCCTAAGTTTTGTCCTTGATTCAATTTTGTGTCAACTCAGTAATACTGAATCAAAATTCTATTACAAATTCAACCCAAAAGTGACAAAAACAGAAAGTTTTACAGCACAAAGCATAAGAACTTTTCCATTCAGCTGCTTAATATTACCTGTACTCCTAACTTCAAAAGATACTTTTCACTAGCATTTTGTTGTATATTCTTTCATATCTTCTTGATATATACACAATGTTTTTCACAGCTATAAGATCACCAATATATGCAGTTTTGCACTCTGCTGTTTTGACTTTAAACAAGAGCCTAAATTTATCCAATGTTAACAAATATTCTTCTACAACATAATTTTAAAAGAATAAAAATTAATTCTACAATATAATTCACTATAAAATTAAAACTTTTAATGACTATGTAAGATGCTTAATTTATTTAACTCAGTTCTCTACTGTTGGAATGTTTGCTTTTTCAATTTTTTAATGTTAAAAATCCCAAGATGAATATACTTATACCATCATTGTGATTTTTATAGTTGAAATTCCAGTATCAAAAGGAATGCTTTTAATAAATATTAAGGAATTTTAATAAATATTGACAAGTTTTCCTGTGGAAAGATGAATACTTGTGCCACCATTTTTGGCTTGTTACTTAGCCAATACTAGATATTACCATTTTTAACCTTTATATAATTGACAGAGGAGGAATGGTATCTTATTATTGCTTTTAATTTGAACTTCTTTGCATTATATTAAGAATGAATATTGGCCAGGCATGGTGGCTTACACCTGTAATTCCAGCACTTTGGGAGGCTGAGGTGGGTGGATCACCTGAGATCAGGACTTTGAGATCAGCCTGGCCAACCTGGTGAAACCCTGTCTCTACTAAAACTATAAAAATTAGCTGGGCATGGTGGCGGGCACCTGGAATCCCAGCTACTTGGGAGGCTGAGGCAGGAGAAATCACTTGAACCTGGGAGGTGGAGTTTGCAGTGAGCTGAGATCATGCCATTGCACTCCAGCCTGGGCAACAAAGCAAGACTGTCTCAAAAAAAAAAATAAGAAAAGAAAAAAAATGAATATTATGTCAAATGTGTTTTGGCCATCCATATTTTTTTTTTTTTTGAGCAGAGCCTATTCATGTCCTTTGCCATTTTCCTTTTGGTATATTCATTGATCATTGATTTCCAAGAGCTCATTATATGTTAAAGATCTTAACCTTTTATCTGATATGTATACAACAAATATTTTTTCAAATGTTTTGAGCCTAAAAATATTGTTTAGGCTATTTATGCTCAAAATGATAAAAACAATGGATCTTTTCCTTAATTGTATTTGATTTTAGTGTCATGATTAGAAAATGCTTCCTTATTCCTAGGATCATATAAATACTGCTTTTCCCCCCTTTGTTTTCATTTCACATTGAAATTATTAATTAATTTGGAATTGATATTGTAATAAGGTATGAGATAGGCTTCTGTCCTCTAATCCAAATATACAGTCTATTGGCAAATCTTTTCGGTTCCTCTGTCACAGTTCCTGCTGTATCTAGTTTTCTCTGCATAAAGTGACTTTAGTACAGATACTGGTCTGCTGTCTAAAAGTGCGCTCAATGGTAATCTGGCAAAACTGTTCAGAAACTCAGGGTGATTAGAAAAGTTGAGCCTTCTTATGCTCTTGCAATTAAAAAGTAAATACATTTTTATTTATTTGACCCATTATAACAATAATAGTTCATAGTGTCTAAGTTAATTTTGATTCACTAAGTCCAAAATGTCGCAGTTGGTTATTAGGAGACAGCTATCCTTTGTGAGGGCTCTCTTTTTAGGTCTATAAGTCATTTCTTCATAAATTCTGCAGAGCCTCTGCTGTCCAGGCACCTCACCACTACCTGTGAGCCTCCCTGTGGCTCACACCACGTGGCTACAGCTTCCTCCCTAACCAACCATCTCAGTTCCCTCGTTCAAACTGCTATGAAATCCTGCTTTTCACCAGAAGTGTTAAAAGATTGCTTAGCTGAAAGCCCAAGAGCATTTCTGACTTCTCCATGAAGTTCTGTATTATTCACCGTTGCCACCTCCACCCAATTTCAATCACCTCCAACACACATGGAACCTAAAGGTTTTATTTTTTAAAAAACTTATTTTTTATAAGAGTTTTGGGTTAACAGAAAAATTGAGAAGATAGTCCAGAGAACTTCCATTAAAAATGTGTTTTTTAAGTGAGAATTTCCATAACCCTCTATGTGTTTTACTTTACCATTTTACTAAGGCAGACATCAGTATGGTTTTCACTCACGTAGACGTTTCAGGGTGGCCTACTTTTACAATATTAGCTCCTAGAAAAGTATAATATAAAATTCTCTTTTTACCGTGCCACATTTTTATTAACATACAAAGCTCTTCATGGTTTTGATGATGATGAGGAGGATGAGGATGAGGATGACAACTACAATATTTGTGGTCCTGAAAATACTTTTTATGTAATGATATGAAATTGTATTTACTCCTTATTTGGATGTCTTTTTTTTCTATAATTCTATTCTTCCTTTAATATTAAGATACAGTTGGCCCATTTATTTTTCTGTAAAATATCGATTTTTTAAATATTGTGTTTAAAAATGATTTTCTGGTGCTGAACCTGCACATATATTATCAATTTCCATAGTGGCATATTTTTCTGAGTAATTCTCTCTTCTTAACATAAGCTGGCATTTCATTTGAAAAACAAATGATTTACGAATACCCTTTGCGTGGAAACATTCATTTACATGTCCACCACGATGCCTACATATGTTCCCAAGTTTGAAAGGAATTCAGAAACAATCAGCATGTTTGGGTAGCTTAAATTGTTTATTCAAAGAAGCGTAATTTGAAAATTCTGAGATGTATATTAAATTTAATTTTGCACTAGAATGTCTAACTTCCCTTATTTTGTTAGTTTTTTCCTAGAATCTTTATTTCCCTTCCAGGTTACATTTTATTTTATTTTTTTAAATTTTGTTTTTAGAGACAGGGCTTGACTTTGTCACCCAAGCTGGAGTGCAGTGCTGCTATCGCCACTTACTGCAACCCTGAACTCCTGGGCTTAAGCAATTCTCCCACCTCATCCCAGAGGATGCCATTTTGGCTGGCTAATTTTTTATTTTTATTTTTATAAAGATGGGGTCTTGCTATGTTGCCCATGTTGGCCTCAAACTCCTAGCTTCAAGCGATCCTTCTGCCTCAGTCTCCCAAAGTGCTGGGATTACAGACATGAGCCACCATACCCAGACCCAGGTTACATGTTAAAGAAAAGTCACAGAAGCTGTTTCACCACTTCTCTAGCCTCATAGCTTTTTGGATTAGTTAGAAAATGAATGATTTTAATAGTGATGCCAAAATAGCAGAACATGATAAAGAAGTAGCTGTCTTTTACTTTGGTGAATTTTAGTTAGTTATTGTTATTGCAGAAGTGTGATTTAAAAAAAAAAAAAAAAAACTGTACTAGCACTACAGCTGAAGCACTTGAGCAGCATACTTCCTTCCAGAATGAGATGTGACCAAGGGGATCACAGGTCATTCAAGAACCCAGGGAAGCAAGGAAGGAAATAACCCGGGTTAAGGAGCATTTGATTTCTCATTGAGATCAACAGCTTCTCGTCGCCTTCATTCTGCAAGCATATGAGAACTGGAAGGACACTTCTGACAGGAAATAGTAATTTTGTGCATCCCAAAATGTATTCACTTACTTGGAAATGTGAAGCTATGATGAATCTGTGGCTGGTCATTGGATGAATTGATGTAATGTGGCCAGGTTCCAAAGAACAACAGCACTTGTCATCAAAGCCACATAGCTAGACACTGACTATTATAAGTAAAAGAATCCGGCATCACCTGCCAGCTGTAAGTCCCATTAAATTAAAGTTCCATGAGCTCAGGGATCAAGTGCCTGAGCTGCTTGTTCACTGCCATGTTATTCATTCATCCAATCAATATTCATTAAGTATCTGCTATGTGCCAGGGACTGTTCTAGGCACTGGACTGTGATGGTGAACATAACAGAAAAAGCCCTTGCTTCATGAAGCATAGATTCTAGTGACATGATAGACAATATACCTGGCAGTTAAGTGCTCAGTAAAATACAGAATGGTTTAAGTGATTAGATAATGAGCCTTACTCCAACAGAAAATATTTACAAGAAAACCAAACAAGATGGAATAAAAGACCAGGAAAGAGCTTTGAGAGTCAGAGTCACATGTCGGGTAAAAGAATACTTCTGTATGGGGCATCCATAAAGACAATCATCTAAAGCTGGTTGCAGTGCCTCATGTCTGTAATCCCAGCACTTTGGGCAGCCGAGGCAGGAAGCTCACTTAAGCCTGGGAATTCAAGACCAGCTTGGGCAATATAGTAAGACCCCATGTCTACAAAAAATTAAAAATAAAAAAAAAAAATTAGCCAGGTGTGCTGGCACACCCCTGTAGACCCAGCTACTTGGAAGGCTGAGGTGGAAAGATTGTGCTTGAGCCTGCGAGGTCAAAGCTGCAATGAGCTATGATCACACCACTGCACTCCAGCTGGGTGACAAAGCAAGATCTTGATTAAAAAACAAGACAATTATCTGAGGTAAGTGAGGAGTATACTGTTACTTTAGGAAGCCAGGAACTCTCTCTCTCTCTCTCTCTCTCAGTATATACACATTTTGGTAGGCTGAATAATGTCTCCTCAAAAGATATCTACATCCGAATCCCTAGAACCTATCAACGTAACCTAGTATGACAAAAGACAAGACTTTGCAGGTGTGATTAAGGATTTTGAGATGCAGCAATTTGTCTCAGTGGGCCCTAAATGCAATCACAAGTTTCTTTATAGGAAGGAGGTGGAGGAAGATGATACCACAGAAGAGGAGAAGGCAATGTGACCACAGATGCAGAGATTGATGTGTTTTCCACAGAGTAGTCAGTGAGAACTTTAAAAAGATATAAATCAGATTAAATAATTCCCTGCTTAAACTTTGCAATGGCTTCCCACAGCCCTGTTGTTAAATCCTTATTTTCCCATGGTCACAACAGCCCTCATGATCTGCCCCTGTATACCTCGTTGGTCCTTCCCTTACTATATCCAAGCCCTACTGGCTTTCTTTCTACCACTCCAACAAGCCCAGCTAATTCTGACTTCAGAAGCCCTGCACTGTGCTTTCTCTGCCTGCATCAGCCTTCCCTGGCTTTGCATAGCGGGTTCCTTCTCATCCTTTATATGTGAGCTCCAAAGTCCTCTTAGAAAACCCTGATGTGACCACTCTAACTAAAGTAGCCCCTCACTCCTTCCACATCTTCTTTTGCCATGCCACCTTGTTTATTTCCTTCAGAAATTACCTTGGTTGTTTGTTTCCTTTTATTGTTTGTAACCCTGCCCCACACCCTTCCTGCTAGAATGTACACTCCTTGAAATCAGGGGCACCTTCTGTCATGTTCAACACCGTTTCCTTCTTAACTAGAACAACAGCTTGCTTGTAGTGCTCAACAAATACTTATTGAATAAGTGAGCATATAAATGACTCAAGAACACAAGGTTGCTTTAAAAGAAAAACTTATTCTGATGAAAGCTGAAAGAGATGAAAGATTGATTCACTACGTTGGAGTGTCACAGTCAAAAGCTGTCCTTGGTTGGAAGTTGTTTAGCATCTCTTTTCCATTCCACAGAGAGCTTTAGTAAGGAAAACACACTGAAATGAGTACCCAGAATCTGTACCAGTCTCATGTGTGCTCTTAAATTAACAACGACAATGAAAGAAAAAGAATAAGGAGAAGCAGGAGAAAGAGAGGGACAGGAAGGAAGATGAGGAGGAGGAAAAGGAGGAGGGAGATGAAGAGTAGGAGAGGCGGAAGGAAGGGGAAAATTCACTTTTTTAAAACATTCTTAATTTTCTATAAAGTTTCTTTGGAAAAATTCCAATCTTGCTTCTCAGCTGAATGGAGAAGGAGGATGTTCAATGCAATGGGCATTCAACTGGGGAAATCAGCAGGTAATCTAACAGTCAATTGTTCAGTGGCAGCTGAGATAAAAGAACAGGTGAGCGGAACAAAAAATGAGTAGAGAATCTGTGGCCTTGACTATTCCAGTTAAATCTGAATACGTATATTCAGATTTACCTCCCTGAAAACTTCCACACTATTGTTAGTTTTAATGGTTAAGCCTCACGTAACAAAAACATCCCAACTCAACTGGATTAAACAATAAGGCAAATTTGTATCCTCATAACAGGAAGTTTAGCTGTAGAGCAGCTCCTGAGTTAGCTATTTCAAAGGCTCCTGATCTCACCAGGCACTTGTTCTCTTCCTATCATTCCTCTTGGCTGTCCTCAGCATGGGGCTTGTCCTCAGGCTAGCACTGCATTGCTGGCTGGCGGTAATAGCTCCAGGCATCTCATACAGAGCCCTCCACATCCATCAAAAGAAAGTTATCCATCTTTTTCTGTGCATCTCTTTTTGTCAATGAGGAAGCCCTTCTCAGAATCCCTCTATCAGATTTTTCTTCAGTTCTTATTGGACAGAAATGATGTCTCCTATAACAAATGATTAGCATAAGTACCGCTTCATTGCTTAAGATTATATGAGATTTACCCTTGAGGCAGGTGATGTAGTTTGGGTATTTGTCCCCTACAAATATCAGCTTGAAATTTGATCCCCAGTGTTGAATATGGGGCCTAATGGTAGGTATTTGGGTCATGGGGGTAGATCCCTCATGAATGGCTTGGTGGCATCCTCATGTTGCCTCTCTCAATATGTGGAATGTCTACTCCCCTTTGCCTTCCACCATAATGGGAAGCTTCCTGAGGTACTTACTGGAAGTGGATGATAGCACCATTCTTCTTGTACAGCCTGCAGAACCATAAGCCAAATAAACCTCTTTTCATTATAAATTATGCAACCTCAGGTATTCCTTTATACAACATAAATGGATGAAGATAGTATGTATGTGATTTCTTTCCTGAAATATGGATATGTGAACAAAATCAGAGTACCTCTTCCAAGAAACAGGTTGGGGAATGAATTTTGAGTTGGCAACTAACAGGGTTTGACACGCATCCGTCCTGTGCTCTTTTTCAATTCTTACCTTTCCTCATTTTTGCCTAACACAGATGAAGCTGATATTCCCATTCCTTGAGTAGGTACTTGATATATGAGTCTAATTCAGAAGAGTAGTAGGGGTTGGACCCATAGATCTTGGAGTTATCTGTATAAAGATGGAATTTAAAATGAAGAGACTGAATTAGATGACCTGTAAGTGTGAAAGAGAAGAGGTCCAAGGATTGAGCCTTAAGGCATTCCAATGTTTAGAGATCAGATGTTAAAATGAAACATCAAAGGAGACTGAGAAAGAGAAACCAAAGAGATAGGAAACTAAGAGTATGGTATCTTAGAAGTCAAATGAAGAAATAGTTTCTGGGAGGCAAGAGCAGTCAATTATGTCAATTATAGTTTAAATAGTATGACTAAATTTTAACTACTGGATTTAGCAATGTTGAGGTCATTAAGTTGAGAGGCAAAGAAAAAAGCATGACCAGAGTGAGCTTGAGAGAGAATGGACAGAGAGAATTAGGAGACATCAACTGTCACCAACTGTATTAAAGAGTTTTGCTGTAAAGGGTAGGAGAGAAATGGCACAGTATATGGGACAACACCTGATGGGAATCTTTCAAAAGGTGGAGTTGGGAAGCTGACTCTTCAGGAAAGACAAGAGAGAATTTCTCCGCAATATCTTCAAGTAGAATCCAGGGAATGGAATTCCATTTTCGTGTGCAATACAGGGGTTGACGTTGTTGAGAAGCCAGGATAGTACATCCACATTTAAAAGGAGAGAAAGTGGAATGTACTGTCTCATATGCAGTCAGTCACACATGATAGGAGCACTTGTGGAACCCTCCTTCTGATTGCTTTAATTTTCTCAATTAAATAGTAAGCAAGTTATTAGGTGAGAGGAAGGATGGAAGGGATAATGAACATTTGAGGAAAGTAACAAAATATGAAATAATTTTCAAGAAATGTAGAAAGTAGAATGGGCTAAGGAAATATACAGTATGGTTAACTCGTTTACCTGGATGTTGCTATATATAGAATTCCAAGCTACAGATAGAGTCTAAAATAAGCTCATCTGGGCTTATAATGTACAATGGTAATTAATCTGAGTTTATGAGTTTCCAGAAAAACAAGTTACACTATCTCAGAAGTAGTTGGGAAACCCCCTGTGTAAGAGAGGGAAACTGCTGCAATCTTCATCCAAAGTAGCTTTCCAGCCCCAACATTTATTTTAGTCTTAGACAATTGAAGATTTATGCTAACAAGATAGGTCATGTTAGCATGATCTCTTCCAAACTCACTTCCCAGGGAGCTCTGGGCATTAACATTCTCAGACACGTGTCAGACCTCTCTGGTAAAGAGAGAGCTCTGACCACAGCTCTGTAGGAATTGGTTACCTGGATACATATCAGAATGATTAAAACCATGGGCTCCGATGCCACCTATACTAGAATCCTGACTCCCCTTCTTTCACTGTGTGGCTTGAGTTAGCCACCTAACTTCACTGTGCCTCTTTCTTCATCTATAAGTAGGGATAAAAATAAGGTCGTTATGAGTGTTATTGAATGAAGTAATCAAGTAAAGCATTCAGAACAGTGCCAGCACGCAATAAGAGTTCATAAATATTAACTGCTTTTATGATTGTCAGCATTGTTCAGAACTAAGAGGTACCTGGAATTGGGAACCTAGGAGAATAAATCAAGGACTGGCCCTGCCTAGCTATGAAGATCATGACTGGAGTGGAGGTCACATGAGCTCTGGTGCTTAAAGTCCAAAAGAAATTATTTTGCACGGGGCTTTCAGCACAAAGCTGTTAATTTAAAAATAACAATAGCACTGGGTTAATTATATATAAGTATACATAATAGTTTTGTGCAGCTATATTTACACATGTTGATGTCATTTAATCTTCATGTGAGAGAATTTCCCTGGATAGGAATTGGCATAATCTTGCTATTGCAGATGAGAAGCAACATCTCATCCTGGGGAGCTCTGTGTACCCTGTTCCTTGGTTTCTCCAAGAAGCTAGCTGGACTGGCTAACTTCCCTTACTTGTCACACTGTCTCCAGAAGCTTGCTGGCTGCAGGGACTGCTAAGACTTCCCCCTCCACTTCTCATGTTCAAGGCATTCTGTCTTTATTGCTTCTAGTCTGCAACTATTTGTCTTTTATCTTTCATGTATCTCTCTTTTTTTTTTTGCATTTCTGCAGATGTCCAGTGCATTTCTCCTCTCTGTTTAGGTTCAGTCAGGAAAACACAATTCTCATTTAATCTCTTACTCCTAGCTCTGCAACTTCAAGAGTAAAAGGCAATGTGACTGGGGTACCTGGGGCCTCAGTATCTGCTTGCTCTGTATTTAAGGTGCATCGATTTCATCAAAGGTATATCTTCTAAACTATTTTATTTTATCCTAAAATAAACAGACGTATTATGCTAAATGCTCATAATTTTTTTGAATATGAAACCCAAGATACCAAGAAATTCCACTTCATAAAGTTAACTATGTCAAAAAATATTCCAGGTATCGTTCACTAGCTTCTGCCATGAGGCATACCTGGGTGGAAATCTGGGGGAAGGACTTTGTTATATTTAGTACCTAGGGTACTTCCCTGTCCAAAACTATTAAATGGCTACCATTGCCTTAAGATAAGGCCCAAACCTCCTGACACAGCTTGGAGAGCCCTCCATCATCTGGCCCCATCTACTCCTCTAATCCCATTTCTTCCCAGTTGCCAACCTCTTTTCACATGCTACTCTCCAGCTCTATTGAATTCCTTCTTTCAAATGCCCTATACACTTCCTGTGTCCTGGATCATGACTTCCTCACATTGCATGTGGTTAATTTCTTCTGGCCTTTAACGTATTCATCTCCTTCTCGGGAAATGTGTCTGGTTTACTTCCCCTGCCTAGATGTTCTCCGAGCAACTTGCCCCTTCCTCTGTCATACCACCTCCCATACTTTATTTGATTTCATATACACTTATGAACAAAAAATAAAAGGAAACAACCAACCAAGGTAATTTCTGAAGGAAATAAACAAGGTGGCATGGCAAAAGAAGATGTGGAAGGAGTGAGGGGCTACTTTAGTTAGAGTGGTCACATCAGGGTTTTCTAAGAGGACTTTGGAGCTCACATATAAAGGATGAGAAGGAACCCGCTATGCAAAGCCAGGGAAGGCTGATGCAGGCAGAGAAAGCACAGTGCAGGGCTTCTGAAGTCAGAATTAGCTGGGCTTGTTGGAGTGGTAGAAAGAAAGCCAGTAGGGCTTGGATATAGTAAGGGAAGGACCAACGAGGTATACAGGGGCAGATCATGAGGGCTGTTGTGACCATGGGAAAATAAGGATTTAACAACAGGGCTGTGGGAAGCCATTGCAAAGTTTAAGCAGGGAATTATTTAATCTGATTTATATCTTTTTAAAGTTCTCACTGACTACTCTGTGGAAAACACATCAATCTCTGCATCTGTGGTCACATTGCCTTCTCCTCTTCTGTGGTATCATCTTCCTCCACCTCCTTCCTATAAAGAAACTTGTGATTGCATTTAGGGCCCACTGAGACAAATTGCTGCATCTCAAAATCCTTAATCACACCTGCAAAGTCTTGTCTTTTGTCATACTAGGTTACGTTGATAGGTTCTAGGGATTCGGATGTAGATATCTTTTGAGGAGACATTATTCAGCCTACCAAAATGTGTATATACTGAGAGAGAGAGAGAGAGAGAGAGAGAGAGAGTTCCTGGCTTCCTAAAGTAACAGTATACTCCTCACTTACCTCAGATAATTTTCTCCAGGTCCTGAATCTCATGACCAATTTCCAACACCTGGCCAAAATTTTCAGGCAGATCAAATTCCAGACAAACCCTGCCCAATCTTCTCCACAGTATCATTTTATTAACCAAATTACATCATAACTAAGTTATTAACATATTACTAATGAGGATACCCTGGCATCCAAATGTAATCATTAAGTGGTCCAATAGCCACATTTGAACCTTCGTTGCTGTGGGTGGTCTTGTTAAAGAAAAACAGAAAGCCAGTTACCTTTTCTGACCCACAGTCCTCTGGTTTTGTTAAACATTCATGAATTGTGATTGGACTACAAGATGGGTGTAAAGCGAGGGCCAGTCTCTGAGGTCACACAGAAAGCTTGGAAAATGCAACACAACCGTGTTAATTGAATTAAGAGGAGGGAATATTGCCATCACCACTTTGCCATACATATTCCAGACACAGCACAGAGCTTCCCAGATGACAAGAACAGATGTCACACAAGCAATGGTTTCATAATCATGTGAAATCATTTGTGTGCAAACTGCTTAACAATTAATACTAGGGCAGTGATAGCTAGTGTAGTCATTAAGGTTATAGGTCTAAATGAAATTGTCATCCTTTTAGAGTTTGCTTCATATCTAATAACAATATTCATCAAAGAGATGAGAATATTAACTACAATTAGAAAAATGGCACCTCACCCTTACCTTACTTTATAAGTTACAAATCTCTTTTCACATTAGCTGTTATATGTTATCCTCACAACAACTCTTTGAGACAAGTACTCTTAACTCTGTTTTATAACAAAAAAAAGGGAGGAGGCTCAACCCTAGAACTTACCAATTTGACAAAACTCAGCAAAAGCACACTTATTTTTAAATATGCACATTTTCCATCAGAATAAAAAATGGTAAGCAAATATTCAACTCTAGTTAATGCTATCTATGCTGAAGTATTTAGGGGCAGTATACTAATATCTGCAAATTTACTTTGAAATCCATCAAAAATGTAAGTGGATCAGTGAATGGATAGAGTGATGGATACATGAATAGATATGTGATAAAGAAAATGTTCATGATTAAGGTTAAATGGTGGGATTAGGGTTGTTCACTGTAAAAGTCTTTAAGCTTTGCTGTTTGTTTGAACGTTTTCATAAAATGTTTTGGAGAAAACTGGAGGCTTAAAGAAATTAAATGACTGTCTTCATGTTATAACCTGAGGCTGGACTGGGACCCAAATCCAGTTCATCTGATCCTAATTCCCATGCCTAACATGAGTATTTTAGAAAACTATTATTGTTCAGTGTTTAAGGGAAAGCAGTAGTGCAGGTAAGCACTAAATTCTGGTTAACTAAGAGCTCTGCAAAACCAGGGTGATCTACCATAAAAGGGATGATATGTAAGTAAGGAGAATGCATTTTTAAATCCCATACTGATTCATCTCAGAGAGTTTTGTCCCTTTTATAGTAGTCCCTTTGGGGTGTTTGACATTTATGGTAATGATGCTGTCTTGCTCAGAGCATTGTTGCCCCTCTTACGGGAGCCCTTTCAGAACTTAAAATACCTCATGTATTCTCAGTGATGACAAACCTTTGTCCAAAGGTTTAAAAAAGTTAAAGGTTTAAAGATTAAAAGATCCCAATGTCAGCAGAAGCCCAGTCAGGTGAATGAAACTCAAGGTTTACAATGTCATTTCTGTGCAAAGCTAACTAGTAACTCCAGGGCCTTGGATACTTTTTTGTTTGGTTGGTTGGTTAATTTTGTATTTTAAAATGAGGTATGCCCTCTAAACTAACAAAACTATTTTTCTTGTGTGACACAAAAATGATCTCTGAAACCTACTCTGTGCCAGGGCAGGTCAATGGCAGAGTCCTTCCTATGCCTCCCCCATCCTAGCACTCACCAGTCCTCATGACAGCCACATGTTTAACAGCTGGCTTCTCCAATAGACTGGACACTCCCAAAGCACAGAGATCCTAGAAACTGTCTCACCATACCCCCCAACGCAGTGCCTTTGTTTTTATTTATAAACAATTATTAAAGAGTGAGTCCATGAATGAATAAGTCAACTGATGGACTAATCATGTCGACTGATTCGAGAACTGACCTGACCATATCTTGAGTATATCTGGCCTAATATTTCTACTGCAGTTTAATTTGTTTGGTATGATGTCCCATACATGGAATTCTATGCAGCAACTGAAAAGTAGCAACACCATATGTACAGGTAACAGGTTTTCTGTGGATTTTTTTTTTCTGACTTTTAATTACCATTAATACTTCTTGGCTACCATTCTTGAGTTCTCTAAGTAGACAGTTTCATCTATTGTAAAAAGAAATCTTACTTTTCTATATTTGCCTCTTTTATTTTTTCCTTTCTCTACATTTTCTCTACTTTCTGGTACACATCTCACTGAGATAAGTAACAAGGTAGCCTGAACCCCTCAGTCTTGGCGCTTTCAACTTTTCTACTAAATATAATGGTAACTCCTGGGCTAAGTATATAGTGTTTATTGTGGCCATAAATAAATTTGTCTTTAATACACTTCTAGAGTTTTACTGATTAATGGATTCTGAGTATTTCTGGATTTCTTCTCACTATGTTTTAAGCTTGTGATATGCACTGTTTCATGTTACTGACTACTGTGATGAAGTAGCCAAGATCCAAATTATGTATTTTGCTGCAATGAAAATAATAATATGTACTCTCCAGATTACTGTGAAGTTGGGAGAAAACTGGCAAGCAGATCACCTGAAAGTGCTGGTTACGTGGTAGATGCTGGTGAAAGATTCCCATTGCCTTTCTTGGATTTTGCTCAGCTCTAGAGAACTGTGTCGGCTCCTCCCCATGCATCTGGGCACATTCTGTCCCCAGGTCCTGCCCCTGCTTAGGTATTGTCTTTGCATTTCCATTTCCTGGTTTGGCATATCTCTGGGTCCTGGGGTTCCTCATCTTCCTTCATCCCTGGCTCAGAGTTGGCTTCTTTTCAGACTGTGGCTCTGGCTCTGATTCTGGCTCTGGCTGTGCTTAGGACTTAGCTCCTCCTCTACTTACACACAGCCCCTTCCCCCAAACCCACTCCCACCCTACCCTCCCGCCCCCAACCATGGATCTCCCTAGAGCTCTGCGCCCCCACACTTCTGTACTGCTGCCACTTGACATCAGACGCCAATAGCGGCTTCTTGCCAGACATGCCAACTGGGTTTAAACCCTTGGGTTTGACAATAAAGAAGAGAAAGGAATTGTTTACAACAAGAAGTTAGGCCAAAAAATGAATTTTAGAAATTCATTTGAGATTGATAATGTCACCCCCATAAAACCACTCCTTAGGAAATCTGAACAAACTGAGTGAAAACTTACTGGTTGTTCTCATTGAGGCTGGACCCCAGGATTCTGACCTTGATTCAGGATCAGGGGATCCTGATCTTGATTCAGGATCAGGAAATTCACTTCCGTGGGGGTGCCCTGGTCCGTCCTGGTTTCCAGCTGACTGCGGCCAGCTGCTTCCACAGCAGGAGGAATTTCCTCCGTGGTGCTGGGGGCCCATGACCTGAGATGCGGGGGAGAGATCCCAGCAGACGTGTTCCACACGGACCATCCGTGAGAATGGCTGACCCCACCTGAATGACTTGCTGCTGCAGCTGGACTGTGAGGCTGACCTCCCCAGCGGTGTGGCGCTGGGGTCGCTGCACCTGCAGAATGCCACAGTGGGAGCCAGTACCAGCTGCCAGGTCGCTGGTGGGGGGACCCAACAGAGAGGGAGGCATCTCTCATGCTCCCCAGGGGTTGTCAATGTGATGGTGACCCCTGAGGTGGAAAAATTCATTAAAAATGAATAATTTCTCAAAACCACTACAGGCAACTCCCAGGTACGAAGCCTAATTGAATGCCACTTTTTAAGAACCAGTTTAGTCCTAAGTTAGAGGTGGCAGAAATCTTCATACTACTTGCAAATCAGCTGCGGTGCTTTAACCAATTTCTGCAGTGTTCTAAGTTCTATTAAAGCTTACACTGAAAATGCTTAGTTAACAAATGTACTTTATCAATACAAAACAGATAAGTGTTCACCTACTATTTTTAGGCAATAGCTAGGCAACCCACTGTGTTTCCTTCATCATTTTAGCTACTGAGCTGCTAGAAGTCTGTACTCTAGTAAGAAAAAAAATCACTTATTTTTTACTCAGGTTTCTGATACAACCATTTTATATCCCTCCTTCCTTTACTGTGTTAGTCTTGTCATTTTATTCTTGCATTATTACATAAAAACAAACAATCTTGTCATTTTATAATTGCATTATTACATAAAAACAATCACTTGGGGTCTTCATTGTGTTGCATCTGTGTAGTTTTTAAAAAGAAGGAAAAAAAGTAATTTTCCCTTTTACTCTCCCTATAGAAAGGCTAGCAAGGCCTTAGGGGTTGAGTTCCGAAGTTTACTGTCTTTAGGGGAATTTACAGTTATTTTGTATTTCAAGGACTAAAGCTCTAAATAATCCACCCACCCCACTGCCATGCTGCCCCAAAACTGTGTTTGGAAATGCTCAGCACTTTTGAAAAAGACAAAAAAGTAGATGAGCATCTGGACTGGAGACTTGTGCTTTGACTGATAAGGATGAAAGACAGAGTAAGTGGTATTGCTTTTCCAAGCCCTCAGAACTGGGAGACAAGAGAGGGGACTATGGGTAGCAGACACCTGTAAACACCTGTAGGCTCCAGTAACCACTCCTGCATAGCACCCCAAAGGTGGTAGGTCCTCAGATAAAGGTGACGGTATGCATACCAAGTGCCTTGGTCCTGTCAACTGAAGAATGACCAGGCTCACACATTTGGAAAGGAGGGCTTTATTACTCATAAAGGGTTGCAGCCTGCAAGGTGACCATTCTAACAGTATGGGAAAGCATAGCTTCTGGCAGAAGCCAGAAACAGACAGACACCTGGAAGGCGGGGGCAAAGGGAACAGGAACAGAGTGACTAAAACATGCACGTGTGTAACTGAGCTTCACGCCTCTTCATGAGTCACATGTGCAAAAAATGGCAGCATTAGCACGATCTAAGGGTGGAGTTTCTGGCCATTTGACATTAAAAAGTGAAGCAGAGAACATGATAATCATCGCTGTGCATCCTCCATAGACTAGACAGAACTAATATGGGTTGGAGGTCACTTATCAGGAAGGAATGCTGGCTAGTTGTTGTGTTGTCAAAACCACAAAAAGGAGGGGCAGCACTAGGCTGTTGGTGGGCATCAGCTCGAGTCTTCCCAAAGGGCTGGTTTCTGTTAAACCCTTAGGGAAGGAAGTCGAATGGTCGTTAGCCAACGAGGGGTTTTAAGGAGGCATGTTCAACCTCCCATCCCACCATGGCTGGGAACTCAGCTTCCAAGGTTTCCCTGGGGTCTTCTTAGCCAAGAGGGGGTCTGTTCAGTCTGTAGGGGAACTGATAATTTCATTTGTATTCTCATCCTGAAAAACAGCAGAGTGTCTACATGGTAGAGCCCAGAATGAAAGAACAAGTCACTGTAGGGGTATCTCTGCAATCCTCATTAAACATCAGAGCCCACAAGACAGGTTTTGGATTATTTTTGAAGCTAATCATAGAGTAAGACACTCCATCAACTGGGAACCAGACTCCTTCCTGTGTTGCTAGAACAGAGTTCTATAAGCTAACAGAGGTAAGGAAAATATACAAATTAATATTTGGTTTTGTATGTCTTACAAAATCTTGCCCAAAGACAGATTTTGCTTGCTATTTGGAAAAAGAAAACCTAAGATTTCTTTCATTCAAATGGTTCAGCAATTCACACTTATATAACTGGATTTATCTTTTATTTTATCCACACTATATAATATTATAAATTACCATACAATCCTTTTAGGAAATACATAAGCTATGAATAAGTAGAAGATAAGCAAGTTTGAATGCTTTGCTTGTATCTCCCCAGAATTTCTAAGGCATTCAGTTTATGAGGCTTTGACTTGTAAATATAATGCATAGTTCAACTTTTTGATCTGAGGCACAAAACTTCAGTCCGGCAGAGGGATAACAAAGCTTCAGCTTTCCATTTCTATCACTGCCTCTTTACTCAATATTTTCTTGAAAAGGGAAGGTTCCAAGATGACCAAATAAGAACAGCTCCAGTCTATAGCTCCCAGCGTGAGCAATGCAGAAGACGGGTGATTTCTGCATTTCTAACAGAGGTAAAAGGTTCATCTCACTGGGGCTTGTCAGACAGTGGGTGCAGCCCACGGAGTGTGAGCTGAAGCAGGGTGGGGCATCGCCTCACCAGGGAAGCGTAAGGGGTCAGGGAATTCCCTTTCCTAGCCAAGGGAAGCCATGACAAATGGTACCTGGAAAATCAGGACGCTCCCACCTTAATACTGTGCTTTTCCTACAGTCTTAGCAAATGGCACACCAGATGATTATATCCCGTGCCTGGCTTGGAAGGTCCCACGCCCACGGAGCCTCTCTCACTGCTAGCACAACAGTCTGAGATTGAACTGCAAGGCCACAGCAAGGCTGAAGAGGGGGGTCTGCCATTGCTGAAACTTGAGTAGGTAAACAAAGTGACCAGGGAAGCTCTAACTGGGTGGAGCCCACTGCAACTCAAGGAGGACTGCTTGCCTCTGTAGACTCCACCTCTGGGGACAGGCTGTAACTGAACAAAAGGCAGCAGAAACTTCTGCAGACTTAAATGTCCCTGTCTGACAGCTTTGAAGAGAGCAGTGGTTCTCCCAGCATGGAGTTTGAGACCTGAGAACGGACAGACTGCCCCCTCAAGTGGGTCCCTGACTCCCGAGTAGCCTAAATGGGAGATGTCTCCCAGTAGAAGCTCACTGACACCTCATACAGCCAGGTGCCCCTCTGAGACGAAGCTTCCAGAGGATCAGGCAGCAACATTTGCCGTTCTGCTATATTTGCTGTTCTGCAGCCTCTGCTGGTGATACACAGGCAAACAGGTTCTGGAGTGGACCTCTAGCAAACTCCAACAGACCTGCAGCTGAGGGTCCTGACTGTTGGAAGGAAAACTAACAAACAGAAAGGACATCCACACCAAAACCCCAACTGTATATCACCATCATCAAAGACCAAAGGTAGATAAAACCACAAAGATAGGGAGAAACCAGAGCAGAAAAGCTGAAAATTCTACAAATCAGAGTGCCTGTTCTCCTCCAATGGAATGCAGCTCCTCCCCAGCAACAGAACAAAGCTGAATGGAGAATGACTTTGACGAGTTGAGACAAGAAGGCTTCAGACGATTGGTAATAACAAACTCCTCCGAGCTAAAGGAGGATGTTCAAACCCATCACAAAGAACTAAAAACCTTGAAAAAAGATAAGACAAATGACTAACTAGAATAAACAGTGTAGAGAAGACCTTAAATGACCTAATGGAGCTGAAAACTATGGCACAAGAACTATGTTACGCATGCACAAGCTTCAGTAGCTGATCCCATCAAGTGGAAGAAAGGGTATCAGTGATTGAAGATCAAATGAATGAAATGAAGCGAGAAGAGAAGTTTAGAGAAAAAAGAGTAAAAAGAAACAAACAAAGCCTCCAAGAAATATGGGACTATGTGAAAAGACCAAATCTACGTCTGACTGGTGTACCTGAAAGTGACAGGGAGAATGGAATCCAGTTGGAAAACATTCCTCAGGATATTATCCCTGAGAACTTCCCCAACCTAGCAAGGCAGGCCAACATTCAGATTCTCACAAAGGGAAGCCCATCAGACTAACAGCAGATCTCTCGGCAGAAACTCTATAAGCCAGAAGAGAGTGGGGGCCAATATTCAACATCCTTAAAGAAAATAAATTTCAACCCAGAATTTCATATCCAGCCAAACTAAGCTTCATAAGTGAAGGAGAAATAAAATCTTTTACAGACAAGCAAATGCTAAGAGATTTTGTCACCACCAGGCCTGCCTTACAAGAGCTCCTGAAGGAAGCACTAAACATGGAAAGGAACAACTGGTACCAGCCACTGCGAAAACATGCCACATTGTCAAGACCATCGATGCTAGGAAGAAACTGCATCAACTAACAGGCAAAATAACCAGCTAACATCATAATGACAGCATCAAATTCACAATAACAATATTAACCTTAAATGTAAATGGGCTAACCGCTCCAATTAAAAGACACTGACTGGCAAATTGGATAAAGAGTCAAGACCCATCAGTGTGCTGTCTTCAGGAGACCCATCTCACATGCAGAGACACACAAAGGCTCAAAATAAAGGGATGGAGGAAGATCTACCAAGCCAATGGAAAGCAAAAAAAAAGCAGGGGTTGTAATCCCAGTCTCTGATAAAACAGACTTTAAACCAACAAAGATCAAACGAGACAAAGAAGGCCATTACATCATGGTAAAGGGATCAATTCAACAAGAAGAGCTAACTATCCTAAATATATATGCACCCAATACAGAAGCACCCAGATTCATAAAGCAAGTCCTTAGAGACTTACAAAGAGACTTAGACTCCCACACAATAATAATGGGAGACTTTAACACCCCACTGTCAACATAGACAGATCAATGAGACAGAAAGTTAATAAGGATACTCAGGAACTGAACTCAACTCTGCACCAAGCAGACCTAATGGACATCTACAGAACTCTCCACCCCAACTCAATAGAATATACATTCTTCTCAGCACCACGTCACACTTATTCCAAAATTGACCACATAGTTTGAAGTAAAGCACTCCTCAGCAAATGTAAAAGAACAGAAATCACAACAAACTGTCTCTCAGACCACAGTGCAATCAAACTAGAACTCAGAATTAAGAAACTTACTCAAAACTGCTCAACTACATGGAAACTGAACAACCCGCTCCTGAATGACTACTGGGTAAACAACGAAATGAAGGCAGAAATAAAGATGTTCTTTGAAACCAATGAGAACAAAGACACAATATACCAGAATCTCTGAGACACATTTAAAGCAGTGTATAGAGGGAAATTTATAGCACTAAATGCCCACAAGAGAAAGCAGGAAAGATCTAAAATTGACACCCTAACATCACAATTAAAAGAATTAGAGAAGAAAGAGCAAACACATTCAAAAGCTAGCAGAAGGCAAGAAATAATTAAGATCAGAGCAGAACTGAAGGAGATTGAGACACAAAACAAACCCTTCAAAAAATCAATGAATCCAGGAGCTGGTGTTTTGAAAAGATCAACACAATTGATAGACCACTAGCAAGACTAATAAAGAAGAAAAGAGAAGAAAGAAAAGAATCAAATAGACACAATAAAAAAAATGGTAAAGGGGATATCACCACTGATCCCACAGAAATACAAACTACCATCAGAGAATACTATAAACACCTCTATGGAAATAAACTAGAAAATCTAGAAGAAATGGATAAATTCCTGGACACATACACCCTCCTATGACTAAACCAAGAAGAAGTTGAATCCCTGAATAGACCAACAACAGGCTCTGAAATTGAGGCAATAATTAATAGCCTACCAACCAAAAAAAGTCCAGGACCAGATGGATTCACAGCCGAATTCTACCAGAGGTTCAAAGAGGAGCTGGTACCATTCCTTCTGAAGCTATTCCAATCAATAGAGAAAAAGGAAATCCTCCCTAACTCATTTTATGAGGCCAGCATTATCCTGATACCAAAGCCTCATCCTGATACCAAAGCCTGGCAGAGACACAACAAAAAAAGAGAATTTTAGACCAATATCCCTGATGAACATTGAAGCAAAAATCCTCAATAAAATACTGGCAAACTGAATCCAGCAGCACATCAAAAAGCTTATCCACCACAATCAAGTTGGCTTCATCCTGGGATGCAAGGCTGGTTCAACATACACAAATCAATAAACATAATCCATCATACAAACAGAACCAAAGACAAAAACCACATGATTTTCTCAATAGATGCAGAAAAGGCCTTTGACAAAATTCAACAGCCCTTCATGCTAAAAACTCTCAATAAACTGGGTATTGATGGGACGTATCTGAAAATAATAAGAGCTATTTATGAAAAACCCACAGCCAATATCATACTGAATGGGCAAAAAACTGGAAGCATTCCCTTTGAAAACTGGTACAAGACAGGGATGCCCTCTCTCAACATAGTGTTGGAAGTTCTGGCCAGGGCAATCAGGCAGGAGAAACAAATAAAGGGTATTCAATTAGGAAAAGAGGAAGTCAAATTGTCCCTGTTTGCAGATGACATGATTGTATATTTAGAAAACCCCATCATCTCAGCCCCAAATCTCCTTAAGCTGATAAGCAACTTCAGCAAAGTCTCAGGATACAAAATCAATGTGCAAAAATCACAAGCATTCCTATACACCAAGAACAGACAAACAGAGAGCCAAATCATGAGTGAACTCCATTCACAATTGCTTCAAAAAGAATAAAATACCTAGGAATCCAACTTACAAGGGATGTGAAGGACCTCTTCAAGGAGAACTACAAACCACTGCTCAATGAAATAAAAAAGGACACAAAGAAATGGAAGAACATTCCATGCTCATGGATAGGAAGAATCAATACTGTGAAAATGGCCATACTGCTCAAGGTAATTTATAGATTCAATGCCATCCCCATCAAGCTACCAATGATTTTCTTCACAGAATTGGAAAAAAACTACTTTAAAGTTCATATGGAACCAAAAAAGAGCCCACATTGCCAAGACAATCCTAAGCCAAAAGAACAAAGCTGGAGGCATCACACTCCCTGACTTCAAGCTATACTACAAGGCTACAGTAACCAAAACAGCATGGTGCTGGTACCAAAACAGAAATATAGACCAATGGAACAGAACAGAGCCCTCAGAAATAATACCACACATGTACAACCATCTGATCTTTGACAAACCTGACAAAAACAAGAAATGGGGAAAGGATTCCCTATTTAATAAATGGTGCTGGGAAAACTGGCTCGCCATATGTAGAAAGCTGAAACTGGATCCCTTCCTTATACCTTATGCAAAAATTAATTCAAGATGGATTAAAGACTTAAATGTTAGACCTAAAACCATAAAAACCCTAGAAGAAAACCTAGCCAACAACATTCAGGACATAGGCATGGGCAAGGAGTTCATGACTAAAACACCAAAAGCAATGGCAACAAAAGCCAAAATTGACAAATGGGATCTAATTAAACTAAAGAGCTTCTGCACAGCAAAAGAAACTACTGTCAGAGTGAACAGTCAACCTACAGAATGGGAGGAAATTTTTGCAATCTACTCATCTGACAAAGGGCCAATATCCAGAATCTACAAAGAACTTAAACAAATTTACAAGAAAAAAATCAAACAACCCCATCAAAAAGCAGGCAAAGGATATGAAAAGACAATTCTCAAAAGAAGACATTTATGCAGCCAACAGATACATGAAAAAATGCTTATCATCACTGGTCATCAGAGAAATGCAAAGCAAAACCACAATGAGATACCATTTCACACCAGGTAGAATGGCAATCATTAAAAAGTCAGGAAACAACAGTTGCTGGAGAGGATGTGGAGAAATAGGAACACTTTTACACTGTTAGTGGGACTGTAAACTAGTTCAACCATTGTGGAAGACAGTGTGGCGATTCATCAAGGATCTAGAACTAGAAATACCATTTGACCCAGCCATCCCATTACTAGGTATATACTCAAAGGATTATAAATCATGCTGCTATAAAGACACATGCACACGTATGTTTATTGCGGCACTATTCACAATAGCAAAGACTTGGAACCAACCCAAACGTCCATCAATGATAGACTGGATTAAGAAAATGTGGCACATATATACCATGGAATACTATGCAGCCATAAAAAAGGATGAGTTCATGTCCTTTGTAGGGACATGGATGAAACTGGAAACCATCATTCTCAGCAAACTATCGCAAGGACAGAAAACCAAACACTGCATGTTCTCACTCATAGGTGGGAATTGAACAATGAGAACACTTGGACACAGGGTGGGAAACATCACACACTGGGGCCTGTCATGGGGTTGGGGGAGTGGGGAGGGATAGCATTAGGAGATATACCTAATGTAAATGATGAGTTAATGGGTGCAGCACACAAACATGGCACATGTATACATATGTAACAAATCTGCACGTTGTGCACATGTACCCCAGAACTTAAAGTATAATTTTTTTAAAAAACTGGGAGATACATGTTTTAAAAACATATATATATATTTTTTCTCATTATCCTAGTGTTTTCCAGAATTCACTCTTACTACTTTTACTTTTGTATTTGGGTTAAGACATATGTAATTTCTTATGGTGTGCATCAACTTTCCCCAAAAAGAAAACAGAAGGGAAGACTTTATCCTTTTTTAATTTGGTCTTTGTTCTTTCAGTTAATTGATTTGTAAGAAAGTTTTATGATGGGCAATATCTGAATCAGGACAGTTTCCAGAATTTATGGTGGATCAAGACACAGGTAAGTAAGTAAGTTTAATTGTACCAAGGATACCGATAATGTACCCAAAAAAGTATTGTGTGTAATAGTCTTCTCAGACTTCCTGTTATGCTTTGAGAGAAAAAGCAAACGTAGCAAAGAATACCAAGTGCTCTGGACTAGACCCCTGTAACCCAATCAATCAGAACATGAGGAGCAGGTGCTTCCCTCCTGAGGGAACTCATGTTAATTGGACCCTCAGTTACTGATGTATAATAACCAGGATGGCAATGTATTTGTTTACAACGAAAGACGTAGAAAACAGCAGACTGAATCCTCTTGTTTATTCATTTGCTACCCTGTAGACAAATCTACAAGGAAAGCCAAATTATTATCAGAAAGAAGTTTGACAAGATGAAAGTCAAGCAAGGAGAGCAAGTTGGGCGATCTTAACAGCTGCTGCCACCAAGCCAGACTTGGGAACGCCAGTCTAGTCCCCAGGGCTGTGCTGGAAACATTAGCCAGTGTTTATTTAAGTGGCATTGTTTGCTATACACTCATAGATCCTAATGAGTACATCATACTTCCTATTGTATGGAGTGAAAGTATTATTTCACTTATTTTAATTTTACATTATTTTATTTATTATTTATTTTACACTACAATAATTATTTCAATTATTTTATATTAGAAAGTAAAACAAATTTTAGTTCTGAGATATAATTGAAAGCATTGTGACTATCTAACATTTTTTTTAAAATATGCCACAACATATATTAGGGCATCCTGTTGCCACAGGATCCCAGTACCATGATGGGGCCAGAAGTCCTCTAACCTACTGGAGCCCACATGAGACAAAATTAGCATTACAACTTTGATAACTAGCTGACCATCGGGTGTGTGGCATGTCCTTCTGACCCTGCTCTGGCTTCCAGGAATCTATGCCTTCTGATGTACTCATTGTCAGCTTGGACAAAATTTATTCTAATCTTTGTTTCCCATGGGCACAAAAAGACTTTTTCTTGTCCAGCTTCCCAATGGCCTTGCTTACTGTGGATATCCATTTGACTTCTGTCCCTTCTCCATTCGTTTGACCAACCGTGTCCTTGATCCATCTTTTACATTCAGGCTTCATCTTCATATCAGCTGCCCTCTGAATACCAACACCTTTTTTCTGCTTTGTCCATCTGAAGTTGTAGAATTTTACATAAACCCAATGATGGCAATATTTTTTGTTGAGCATCTTTATGTTTTACTGTTACTAAAGTAGTAAAATTTGTAGTTGACCACAAAAGAATAGTTTTGGTTTTTTTTAAACATTAGTAATTTCTACTAAAATGTTTCACAGCCTTAACACTTACAGTAAATGATAAACATAATAACAGAATATTTATGAAATATGACCTTTTCTGAAAGTATATGGTTTTACATTTATTTGTTAAAACCTATAGGATATAGGTTTTAATTACTATATAATTATTTCATGGTAATTAATAATTACTATATGGGATATAATTACTAGTGAAACATAAAAGAGGCTGATAATTACTGTCCACGGGCATACAAATGTAGAACAATATATCTTTAATTACTTTATCAATAATTTTACTATAGAGGCAAAATAAAGGCAGAATCTGTATCATCCCCTCTGAAAAATAGTAAAAGTTAACCATGTTCATTTGTATGATATACTTAAAATGATTGTTATGAAGTAACCAAATATCCATTAGATTGTTTGTATTCTTGAATGAACTATATTTTTCAAAATGATATGTGACCATAATAATATTATCATAAAATAACTAAAACCCCCATAATTCTTAAGTGAAACTAAGTATACTCTAATCCACCAATGTTGGTATTTGGAATGGGTCATTTGATATGTGTTGTGATAGAAAGCTAAGTAAGAATATAGATTCAAGGGGAATTTGGAAAGAAAATCATTAATTTAATTAGAATGTAGTAGCTTCAACAGCTTCTTTCTGGTCCACATACTCGTTCTTTGGGTATATGAATATCTTAAATAATGCTACCTTCAGAGTAACTTTCACCTGACAGGCATCTCTCTCTGAAAAGTATCATGTTAAACGGGATCCCTGCTTATATAATTTAAACGTTTTAAGAGCAATCCTATTTCTCTATGCCAGTTTTATGGGATAAAAAGAAGGGGAGAAGGCCGGGTACAGTGACTCATGCCTGTAATCCCAGCACTTTGGGAGGCCAAGGCGGGCAGATCAGCAGGTCAAGAGATGGAGACCATCCTGGCCAACATGGTGAAACCCCGTGTCTACTAAAAATACACAGATTATCTGGGTGTGGTGGTGCACGCCTGTAGTCCCAGCTACTCAGGAGGCTGAGGCAGGAGAACCGCTTGAACCTGGGAGGCGTAGGTTGCAGTGAGCCAAGATCGCGCCATTGCACTCCAGCCTGGGTGACAGAGCAAGACTCTGTCTTAAAAAAAAAAAAAACAAAAAACAAAACAAAACAAAAAACACAGGGAGAAAAAAAGAACACTTTTATCATTAGTCACATGTTTACTGCCGGTAACCTGTACTAATTTGTTTTTATTTTGTTCCCCTCACACTCCCCTCCCCACCATTTTCCCTACAGATCCACACTCCACCCTTTTTCATGTGCAATCAACCCCGGAAAGTTGGACAGGAAGTGAAAGATACCAACAGTCCCCAATGTCCCCTGGCTTCTGGTTGGGTTCGGCCAGGGACAGTAAGCTTGTGGTGGTTATTCCCTCAGCTCCCTTCCTACAGTGTCACCACAGGCAAGCTGCCCTTCAATGCTGTGAGGCCGCTCTCTCTGCAGACCCCCTCTGTCTCCAGGATCAGAACCGCTCGCCCCTTCAGTTGTGTGTGGTAAAAGCTCAGGATGGTGCTAGCTCCCGGGTACCATTGGTAGACTACATCCTGGCACCTTCATCTGTACTGTGGTCCCAGTATCTCTGCTCAGATTACCCCATAGGAGTGTCCCATCCATTTCTTCCTGGGACTCTACCTCAAAGATTATCTTCATCATCAGACAAACTATCTTCATCGGACCCCTTCCAAAGCAATGAAACGAGGATTCCAGTATGAGACTCTACTGAACCTGTGTGTGCTACAACAGTGAGGTTAACACTTCAGTATTTAAAGTGTAGGAATTTAGAAAGAAATTCCAATTGCCAAAAGACAATCACTCAACTTCTTCATCCAAACTGTAATTAAACTTTGAAATAATTCTCCTCTTTGACATATATAATCATACCTTTCTAACAGAAAAGTCAGATTAAGTGTTTTAGACCTAATATCCTAACTAGAAGTGAAAAAGTTTCTAAATTAAGACATGAAGGCTTTAAAATAGACAAGAACACCCTGAATTGCCTTTCTCTTATCAATGTTTTGCATTATCACTCCTAACAATAATATTAAAAATAATAACAGGTAACAATTATTGAATGCTTAGTATGTGTGAGGACTGTTTCAGGTGCTTTTTGCATATTATGTCATTCAATGCCTCCAATAAATCTGTGATGTAAGGACTGGTATTACCCTTGTTTTACAAATGACGAAATAAAGTATGAAAGATTAAATAACTTGTCCAAAGTTGTTTTCTTTATGTTGCTGCCTTCATGGGTTTTAGAATATAATAAATAGTTATTTCTGTCCAGGAAAATCACATGTACAAATACTTATCTTTAATTAAAACCCATTTTTACTATCACCTCCACATTGCTAACAGATTTCATCCATAGACCTAGATGTTATAATCATTGAGTTTTCTATTTTTTCAACTTGAAAATTTGTTCTGAATCATAAATTTGTAATTCTGAGGACTTCAGCAAAGATGTTTACAATCCTGAACATTTCTTTCAAGAAATTTCCACATGTATTGGCATGTTGGAGCTGCTGCTGGCAAAATAGGAAAATCATTGTATTTAAGTATCATGTTCTTAAACATCATTTCAAAGTTAAACTAATGAAAAGATTAGTATTATCTTAACTGATGTAAAAAATCATCTGCTTAAAACTAATTTGGGCAACCAATGTACAAAAAGGCTTGACAGTGGCATCTTGTCAAGTATGTTACAGGAGTACCAAAAAGGAATATATTGAGGGTGTGAATCTTTAAAAAACTGAACTGTGAATACATGTCTCTTTAATACATTTCTGTATTTTAATCTAGTCTGTCATATTGCAGTCAGAGGTCCAAGGAACATTTCTACTTCTATGTAACTGTAGAAACACAATAAACCTGCTTTTCTGGCCCATTTCAGGCAAGCAGTGAGCGACAGATTGAAACTTGGAAGCCAGATCATGACCAATAGCTCAGCTGCCTGGTGATGAGGTTAAAGGTATACAATCATATTTTCTGTTTCTATGTCATGTCTGTCACTGAAACAAAATCTTTCTGCCAAAAAGTTATTGCTACTAAAAGAAAAAGAGTTAACTCTATATTCTGAGTTACAATTAACTCTCAAATAGTATAAATAATAGTTTTTAAATCTCTGCTATGTCATCAAAATATTAAATAAAGGCAACAAATTTTGTTTTCAATCCAACATTTTGGTCACAGGGTAAATCTGAAGACACTGTTTTGTACAAATTCATTTGTCATGACTAAAATGCAAAGGAATAACGTGCTCAGAAAGAAGAAAGCTAGAGTACCAGAGAGGATCTTAAGGATTATCTACTTTAGAAGGTGAGGTCAATAAAGATGAAACAATTTGAGTATTCATTAATGGAGTGATGTTGTTTCTCATATTGATAACCACAATCACTTCTTGTTTTCATTCAGCCTTCAAAATCTTCTGGTTCTTACGGCGTTTCACTAAATGAGACACTAAAACCCCAGTACTTAAAAACCCAAACCTATATTAGCATGTATATGTGGCCTTTTCAGTCTCTCTCAATATTTTACCTAATATATATTGGTTACAATTAATATGTAAAGCCTCATTTAAACTAATGAATGATTATCCTTCCCAATTTTCAACACGCAAGTTCTCCAATTAATAATATGTTCTTTGTTTATCTCTATTTAACAAAATTAGTCTCTATTCCATCTTTAGCCTGGAATATAATGAGCTTTTATTCAGAGGTTTCAAGGACATGAACTTATTTGTACTAATGCCTCTGTGTGAAGAAAATGTTTCATTGCATCCATATTTCACCAATGGTAGCAGTAGAGCCAGGGCTGCTGACTTCTTCAAGGTCATGCCAAGGATCATCAGCCAAATCTAGGGAGCCAGACCTCTCAGTCCCAGTTCTCAATTAATCTATGATTTTGGTGCTAATATCAAAACTGTGTTAGTATTAGATGAATCAGAGTTGCTCAACCCATCACCTGTTCTTTACCACTTATTATTGAAAAACTGAACTAGCACTTCATGGGTATTTGGTAAATCTGTTGAATATACAGTTAATTAATCTCTTAGTCACTAATCTCATTTCTGTGCTTTTGTTCTGTTCCTTAAATACCTTTCACATTTGTATCCAAAATAGATAGATGAACAGTAGGTGTTTAATCCGTTTTTGCAGCGAAAAAAAATGAATGCTTGATACAACTTAATGAAATGCCATCATAGAAAAAAATCTATGAAGCCACAAAGTGAATTCAACAAGTTAGCAGCTACCTCTAAAGTGGGAAGAAAAGAGAAAGGAAGCCTGCAGAGTGGCTTTAATTACATATGTAAGTTTTATATTCCATTAAAAAAATTGGAGATCAGAAACAATACAGCAAATCCTCCCAATTTGCTTGATGGGCTCTCTTGGTATCTGTTGCATTGTTTTCTGAGATTTGAAATATTTCATGTTTTACAATTTTAGTAAAGCAATGCTTCTAAATTTCAGTAATTGGATAACAACTTTTAAAGAAAAAAAAATCACAAAGCTTCAAAATGTATCTGCAGACCCAGTTTGAGAAAAACTGAAATAAGGTGTTTACTGGAGGAAGAAAATTAACAACAGAATTTTTTCTTCTCTATGCTTTGCTAATTTTGCCATGTGCTTGGAGTTCAGGATAACAGAAAATATGTCCCCATTGAACATCTGTACTTTGGGGGCTTGACTAGTACCTTATTTTCACTTACTTTGTTATTTCACTTACTAGTCCTTTGGTGAGCTCATTACTAATCTGAATTTGTTCAATTTCCTTAAAAGATTATAAATATAAACAAGAATAGGACATGCAGGAACAATGAACCTAAGGTTTTATTGTGGTATTTTGGGATTTCTAATATACAGCCAAAAGGAAAAGAAAGAGAAAAACATACAGTGAGTGAGTTATGATGAATTATATTGAAGGTTGAATACTTTCATTTACTTGAATGCTGAAAATGGTTTTATAAACAAGTGAACTCAATGTACTCACAATAACCCGCAAACAATACTCTCACTGGTTAGTCCTTAGGTTTAGAATAATTTCATAACTGTAGTTGGCATCGTTCTCAAGATGAAGAAAATGAAGTCTAAGGAGGTTAAGTTCTGTACCTGGGAGGCCAGGAAATGGCATGAATACTACCAGTTGTCTTTCTGATCCTGGGGCAGACATCAGTAATCAATCATCAGATTCTTTGACATATGAAATAAACCTAGTTAGTGGCCAAGTGCAGTGGCTCACGCCTGTAATCTCAGCACTTTGGGAGACCCAGGTGGGCAGATCACTCGAGGTCAGGAGTTGGTCAGGCCAGCCTGGCCAACATGTTGAAACTCCGTCTCTACTAAAAATACAAAAACTAGCTGGGCGTGGTGGCTGGCACCTGTAATCCCAGCTACTCAGGAACTGAGGCAGGAGAATCACTTGAATCTGGGAAGTGGAGGGTGCAGTGAGCCAAGATTATGCCACTGCACTCCAGCCTGGGCAACAGATCGAGACTCCAGCCTGGGTGACAGAGTGAGACTCCATCTCAAAAAAAAAAAAAAAAAATTAATTTAATTAAATAAATAAATAAATAAATAAACCTAGTTAGTAGGCCAGTTCCAGACCAAGAACACATAATGGTCAGGAGATAACAAGGAAGCCAGATTACCACCCCGTCACCACTTGCACCCAGCCAGGTCTATCACTACTGCTTCTTATTTTGACACCTTTTTCCACATGACTTCATTCTCATAAATGCTCTTCTTCAAGAAAAATAAGCCATTTATCCAACTGATGACTAAAGGCACTCTCCTCTCCTAGTGACACTTTGCGGTTGATGATGACTGAGAATCCTGTCTTCATACTTGATTCCCCCCATGAGCTCACATGGTTGATGCAAACGTCTCTGCTTGCTCTCCTGGGGCCTGGTGCCCCAGGCAGGCTCTTGCTTTCTCTGGCCAGCCCCACTGCCTAAAGCCATCTGTCTAAACATGGAATCCCTCAGCCCACATTCCCTCATTGCTCATGTTCTGCCCCTCTCATCTGTCTGCGGCTTTGGGCTTGGCAAACACCAGGGAAACTCCTTGTGGCTTTACCTGCATTCTGAATAGCATTTAACCATGGAAAACTAGAAGTTTCATAACAAATCGTGTTTTAATCTTCTTTGGGGAGGCTTCTCTTTCATCACCTGCTGTTAGAGCAACAGGCAAAAGAGACATAGAGAAAGAAATAGGTTATTTTGAAGGGGAGAACTAATGAAATAATAATGATGGATGTGTACGTGTGTCTTTTAGCTTAAAAAATGCTTATGGAAAGCACTTGGTATTGCAACATGGTGGATGGGGAGTGGAGATTCATCTTTCTGTAGCCTCTTTGAAGGTTTCTACAGCACAGAGCCAAGGGTTCGGCACCAGTGGGCTAGCTGGGGACACTTTCTGGAATGCTGTAAGCTTTTCTTTACACCTGACAGCAATAATTTTGAGAAATACATTTTCCCCCATTTTTGTGGATTTAGGCTTAACATACAGAACAGTGGTTTCTACCTAACTCAAGTGACTAATTAACCAACTCAAAAGTAGGCACTGAATGGCCAAAAGCCACTGCCCTTTCATTCTGTTTCACCTGCCCACATGCTAACACTGTATAAGCACTGGAAAGTGTTAGGAATTTGAGTGAGGAATGCTGGCTGGGGGAAAAAGAAGAAAATATCTTCCAGGCAAACTCCTTCAAAGCAAAATCTTGATGACTCCTTCTTCTCCCTCTATTCATCAGTTTATTCATTCAACATACATTTATTACACTCCTTACTTAGGGTAGATAGAGACTTAAGCATTGATTACTAAAAGATAAATAACACTAAAAATTAGGTGTAAGCATTCTCATTTCCAGAGCACCTAACATATAGCAGGTAAGTTCATATCCATTCCATATTCAATCCTGTGATATAGGGAGGTATTATTAATCTGTCTTTTTCTAAGCAAGTGATAAAATGGAGATTTGGGGAGGTTATATAGCTTAACCTCAATCTCAAAACTAAACCATGGCCTAGAGTGGATTTAAACTCAACTCTGACATTCTACCATATTGCCCCCAACCCTCACAATTAAGTGAAAGAAAGAAACATATAAGAATGCACTTCCCAGACCAAAGTCCTGGAGGGTTTCCCCACTGTTTTGTTCATATAGTTTCATAGTTTCGGGTCTTAGATTTAAGTCTTTAATCTATTTTGATTTGATTTATGAGTATGGTGAGAGAGAGAGGTTTAGTTTCATTCTTCTGCATATGGATATCCAGTTTTCCCAGCACCATTTATTGAAGACTATCTTTTCACCATTGTATGTTCTTGGCAACTTTGTCGAAGATGAGTTGGCTGTAAATACCTGTTTTCATGTCTGGATTCTCTATTCTGTTCCATTGGTCTGATGTTTATTTTTATGCCAGTACCACACTGTTTTGGTTACTATGGCTTTGTAATGAATTTTGAACTCAGGTAGTATGATGCTCCCAACTTTGTTCTTTTTGCTCAGGATTGCTTTGGCTATTTATGCAAACAAATTCCATATAAATTTTTGTATTTTTTTCTATTTCTTTGAAGAAAGTCATTGGTATTTTGATAAGGATTGCATTGAATCTGCAAATTGCTTTGGATAGTATTCTCTCAACAATATTAATTTTTCTAGTCCAGAGCATGGACTATCTTTCCACTTATTGTGTCCTCTTCAATATTCCTCTCAGAAGGATTGTTTTATAGTTTTTCTCGTCTAGATCTTTCACTTCTTTGATTAGACTGATTCCTAGGTGTTTTATATTTTTGTAGCTATAATAAGTGGAATTGCTTTATTGGTTTCTTTTCCAGATTGTTTGCTGTTGGTGTAAACTCCAGGCAATCAAAGCAAAAATAGACAATTAAGATTACATCAAGTGGCTCCAGTGGTGCAATTGGTTAGCATGCGGTACTTATAAGATTACATCAAGCCAAAAAACTTCCGCATAACAGAGGAAACAATGAACAAAGTGAAGAGACAACCCACAGAATGGGAGAAAATATTTACAAACCATCCATTTGACAAGGGATTAATAATGAGAATATACAAGGTGCTCAAGCAACTCAATGGGAAAAAAATCAAATAATCTGATTTAAAAATGGGCAAAAGATTTGAACAGACATTTCTCAAAAGAATACATGCAAATGGCCAACAAGTATATGAAAAAATGCTCAACATTACTAATCATCAGAGAAATGCAAACCAAAACCACAGTGAGATATCATCTCACCCTGTTAAAATGGCTTATATCAAAAAGACAGGCAATAGCAGATGCTGACAAGGATGTGGAGAAAGAGAACACTCATACACTGCTGGTTGGAATGTAAATTTGTACAACCACTATGGCGAACAGTTCAGAGGTTCCTCAGAAAACTAAAACTAAAACTACTATATAATCCAGCAATCCCACTACTGGACATGTATCCAAAAGAAAGGAAATCAATATATCAAAGAGGTATCTACACTCTCATGTTTATTACAGCGCTATTCATGATAGCCAAGATATGGAATCAACCTAAATACCCATCAACAGATGAATAGATTAACAAATTGGGGTAAAGATAAACAATGGAATATAATTTAGCCATAAAAATGAATGAAATCCTGTTATTTGCAGCAACATGGATGGAACTGGAGGCCATTATGTTAAGTGAAATAAACCAAGCACAGAAAGACAAATATCACATGTTCTCCCTCATATGTGAGAGCTACAGAAAGTGGATCTCATGAAGGTAGAAAAGAGAATGGTGGTTACCAGAGGCCAGGAAGGGAGAGGGGAGGGGAGAAGGAAAGTGGGGGAAGAATATACATATATTTATTGCTATTGAACTGTACATTTAAACATGGTAAAGAGTAAACTTTGTATGCATATTTTACCTCACTAAAATCTATATTTTAGAGAATGCATTTCCCTTGAAAGGGATTAATGCTGTCATGCAGATGTGTCCATGATGCTGTAGGAGCACATGGTAGAGAGCAACATTCTTTTCAGGGACTTCCAACCCTCACTGTTATGAGGGCTAACATGTGAGAGACCCCAACATGGGAAGAGGGAGCACAAGCATTATTTTTATTCATTTTAAACTTTCAATCAATTTAATAAATATATTTTTAGGAGAAATGCATGTGTGGCATAGTTTGTAAGTCCTTACATATATAAAAGTCTTGTTGCTAATAGAAGTTAACTGAAATATGATTTGGGAAGAAAAGAAGCAAATTAATACAATTTCCATAGCAAACACTGCAGATTCACTTTTGTTGTTGAGTATGAAACCACAATTTAGGAAGCTATATTCCCTAAAAAAGTATAGATGTTGCTTCATGATCTATTCCTGACCTGTAAATAATGTATGCATGTAGGCCAGGCGCGGTAGCTCACGCCTGTAATCCTAGCACTTTGTGGGGCTGAGGCAGGCAGATCATGAGGTCAGGAGATTGAGACCATCCTGGCTAACACGGTGAAACCCCGTCTCTACTAAAAATACAAAAAGTTAGCCAGGCGTGGTGCTGGGCGCCTGTAGTCCCAGCTACTCGGGAGGCTGAGGCAGGAGAATGGCATGAACCCAGGAGGCAGAGCTTGCAGTGAGCCGAGATCGCGCCACTGCACTCCAGCCTGGGTGACAGAGCAAGACTCCATCTCAAAAAAAAAAAAAGAATGTATGCATGTAGATGAAAGTCTTCACTATGTTGCAGGTACCATAAATAACGAATATAACTTGCCCTTGTGATGTTATCAAAATTATAGTTCAGAGAAACAACTGAGAGTAATCTAGACAGATAAAATCCAATATCCAATATCTCTAAAGAAAAAGCATCAGATTGGCTTAACTTCTACCTCCACATTAAATACTCTAAATCATGGAAGAGCATTTTTAAGCTATTAAAAAGAAGCATTGTTTTCTTATTTTATAAAGGTGCACAATTTTCAAAGTAGCCTTACCTGCCCAGGCTATAAGTTTTCAGTCTTGCACAACTTCTGACCAAATACCACCTTGATTCCATAGCTTTTGTGAGAAACATGAAAGGAACGTCAATTTGGGAAACTCACCTGGGCAGGAGAGTAACAGTTACTCAAACAGAAGCCTAGTCTGAGTCATCATCACACCCTCACCTTATGCAGAGGCCCTGGGGGAAGACAAAACATTTTCTTTTGAAACTTAAAATATATAGGTGATCAACATTTGGTTATTTTGTCAGGACAAACAATTTTTTAAAGCCTTTAAATTGAATAAAAAACTGATTATAGTGATACATTTTCTTGGTAGTGTTAGCTTTAAAGAAATTGCATTGGCCAGGCATGGTGGCTCACGCCTGTAATCCCAGAACTTTGGGAGGCCAAGGCAGGCAGATCATGAGGTCAGAAGATCGAGACCATCCTGGCTAACATGGTGAAACCCCATCTCCACTAAAAATACAAAAAATTAGCTGGGCGTGGTGGCAGGCACCTGTAGTCCCAGCTACTCGGGAGGCTGAGGCAGGAGAATGGCGTGAACCCAGGAGGCAGAGCTTGCAGTGAGCCGAGATCAGGCCATTGCACTTTGGCCTCCGTGACAGAGCGAAACTCCATCTCAAAAAAAAAAAAAAAAAACAAAAAAAAAAAAAAAAAGGGAAAAGAAAGAAATTGCATCAACACAATAAGGAAGGGAACTCCACAAATAAATTGGTAAAAAAAAATAATTTTACTATTGTAATTGAGTGTTATTGTTATAAAACTCCTAACTCGGTAGGGTCTTCCTGAACACTTTGTCTTCTGTCCAAAATGGGAAGGGAAATAGCCAGTGTGCAGTCACTAGGGACGAGTTTGGACCTGTAGGCTGCACAGAACTGAATAAAGCGGTGTATTTCTGGGAGAAGGGGAGCAGGATTAACCCGTATCATTGAAAACTGAAAGCACCTAGATCCAAAATGTTGTTTTTCCAGGCTGTCATCGGGAGGCAATGATTCCTTGCTCATTCCCCATTCCACATTCTCGATTGATACCTTTCGTCTGGCTATATTTATTTTCACTTTAGTATTTGAAAAGTGAAGGAGTGTGTGCCTGTCCTGTGGGTGACCTGAATAAGGGCAGCACAGTGCAGTCACTGTCAATGGTTAAGCATTTGCCACTGCTGGATGAGTGGCAGAGCCGACACTATGTCCCAACTGTGTGGCTTACTCAAAGAGCCATGCTACAGCTAATTGGGTTCACAAAATTTTTTAGTCCATTGGTTCAGCTGCAGTGGTTTAGACACGGTCTTTCCTCACAGTAGGGGCCAGGCTGGAGCGCTTTCTAAATGACTGAAATGACCAGCAGCAAAGCCTATCATTCAGATCACTCCTTCGGTGCAGACACAACCTGTGAGCACAGGCTGAAATTACGGGTTGAACTGATGCAGCGTTTCTTTTTTACCAACGTGGAAAAACTGAGCAAACTGTGTTTGTTGTTTTGCTATTTTAGGTACAGCAGAATGTTTAACTACTAAGTTAATTTCACAACTTTTTGGACAATTGTATAATAGAAGCATTTATATAAAGACTGTCTTTTTCTTAATAAAAGATTTTCCCCCTGAATGTTGATGAGTGACTTTCTTTCACCTCTCCAGCTAAGGGTCTCATCTCAACCCCATCACCATGTTATATGTGGTTCTTCTGAACCTTTCTGCTCAAACATCTCCAGAGCCAAGACTCATCTCTGTGGTACCTAACTCAGAACACACCCTAGCTGAGCCATGTACAAGTCCACCTATCATCTTTAGGCTGTCAGACCTCCATTATTGGTTCAGAAACCCAAGAGAGTACAGTCTGACCTGAGATCTTCAGCTAAGTGATCTAAACCACAGATTTTTAGAGAACAAGCTTCACTCAGCTTCCTCCTTTAACAGCTTACCTATCCCTTCCTTGCCCCTCAACATTCAATAAGCAAGCTCAGATTCTTTCGTTTCTCTCACTGGCTATGCAAATGAGCCTGACTGAAAACATTTGATCCGCTCAGGGTCCTCCTGCCAATTTGGCCGTTCACTCTAGACACCCAACCCCAGCTTAGCCTCAGCATTTCCCACCAATGCAAACCTGTCATTTACCCTCATGTCCACAATCACGAGTAGGGGTCGTGCCTGATGTCTGCCTTGAACCTTTGGAAACTCACCCAACATTAATATTACCCTAGACTACGAGCACATAACTAATCAGGAATAGAATATTAGATGAAATTAAAATTGTAAAGAGGAATTCTAATTGGTGCTTTCTTTTTGCCATTGTGATCTAACTATCACAGAAAGAAACTACTGTCCTCAAGAAGCTATGTGGGCTGTTTCCTAGAATGGCAAATTGTATACTTTTAGTGTTTGTCTGATGATACATTCCAGTATCTTTAATTTAAAAAACAGTGGAAGATATGTCACATGGTAGCATGTGAGTTACTGCCAAACAAGTGTTATATGGAATGCGCTGCTAAGTCTTCAAAGAAAATGGAAAAGGAACAGACATATCTTGATCTCTTTTTGGGTGCCTTGCACGAGGCTGGAAAGAGGTAAGTAGAGGCTTTCAATTGGTTGGGAAGGTTTCATCTCCAACTTTCAAGACTAAAACCTGGGAATGATCCATCCTTGGCCCCTCCCTGTCCCTCATCCTTTATGTCCAGTCCAACATCATCACTTCCCTTGATTTTCACTGCCACCATTCTCATCCATCAGTTCCCTCTGGACTACTTCCACAGCCCCCTGGTGGTCTCCACACTTCAATTCCTGTCCTCCTCCCATATGCACTCACACATGCAGCCAGACCAAGTTTTTAAAGTTTACATCAAATCACATCACATGCTGTCCCTTCTGCCAGGTGCCCTGTCTCTATTCTCACTTGCAAAGAACGCCTGACTTCTTATTTTTCAGGACTCAGCTTAAATCTCACCACCCTCTCTAAGTACATTCTCCCTATTATTCTTTCTTTGCTTATTCTTTCTTACTTATATGTTTGCTCCCAGCTTATTTTCTGCCTCCCTCAATAGACTTTAAAGCTCCACAAGGAAGACAGCGTGGCTGCTTATTCACCAATGGGTACCCTGAACCTAGCACGTCAATTGGGAAGTACTAGGTACTCAATAAATGTTTGTTGGATGAATAAGGAAGAACAACTTGACTCTGGTGTTAATGTTGGGAAGAAGCTGGCATTCAGAGGTTAAAGCATGGTAACTCACATTGCTAAATGGGCAAAGGTAAAGATGAAATAATATAAGAGAAAGAGAGATGTGGGAAAGTGCTGGGTGTATGAGGGTATTGGGAGCAGAGGAGTCTGGGTGGACGTACAGAGATGTGAGCAAAGAGTAGTGTGAGGTAGTCTGGGAAAAGTGGGCCAGGTTTGATGGGACCTCATGTTGCCCAGGTGCCCACCCTCCAGTCTGGCACTGCATCAACTTAGACCTCAGCATGTAAACTAGAGTGAAAAGTCCCAGAGAAAATGCCATAATCAGTTTTCAAAAGCATGAGTCCCCAGGTGCATAATATTACACATGTTGAGACATTTCACCACCATAGGATGATATTCTATACATTCAACGGGGGTGTTCCTTATACCCCTCACAAGACTGCTCCATATCAAATAAGGCATTTACAGAGAAAAGCTGAAAGAAACAATGAGAAAGTTCTTCCGAATTTAAGAGTGTACCTACAATCAGGAAACAACATGAAAAGAGTAGTTCCTGGCAATGGTGGTGATATATAACCCAGCCATCTACTGGAAGTATGACATTGGAGATGAGAACTAGCTAAGGACTTGAGGTGTCACTGAGCACACATTTAATTCTCTACCTCCGTTACTGACATGGAATTAAACACCCGAGCAACAGAATACCCAGTCTATTTAAAATTTCCATGATAAATTATAGTGTTTATAGGAAATCTGATCTGTGTCACAAGGTCTTCAGACATTTCAACACATTAATCCTATAGTGAAAAGGCCAGGTGGATGGGGCATGATTCTTGCATTGACTGGCGTTTCAGATCACAGCCAAGTTTCTACTGATTTGATTAAACCTTATCTCACACCCAAAGGACACGGTGCAGATGTTGTTCAGGAAAGTGAGACTGGGGTGATTGAGTTGAGCTTCTTATGCCCAAGGAAAGCTCTTGACCTAGGAAAAGAAAAGGTAACAGTAAACTGTGGAGGAGCAATCCTGGCCTTTATCCCTTTGATATGAAAGGGCAGGTAAGGGAGAATAACGTGGGCTTAGTTCCTAAAATGTTTAGTAAGCTCCTGAGAAGAAAGGTATTGGAATTTTAAGTACAGTATTGTAGGAATCGCTCACCTGCAGGAAACTGTAGGCATATCTAGCAATATCTAAATTCTTTACCTTTTTCAGCGAGCTGATTAATGGTTCACCATTCCACTCTAGTATGTTCTGACATGGGTGTGCCAAGGTGCCGTGCACAATAAGGTTTATGCCCCCAAGATCTGGAGGATCTGATCAGAGAGTTATGTAAAGAGACACTAAAAAGCTGACATCCATTAAGGATTGAACTTCAGAGTTTGAGAAGCTGAGTGCTTGTAGTCTTTTAGGACCAGGCTAGTGATTTGGTTTAAGTGAGATTGTTAAGGGAAGGGCTTGGAATAGCACGAGGGCAGAGAATGAGATGTTCCTGGGCTGAATCAGCCACATCTCTGTTCCTGCAGTTTGGATTAACTAACAGGGACTAGAACCAGGAGCTATTGTACTATTCTCCAGACTATTGCTCTCTACGATGTCCAGTTTCCAAGCCTGGTGTCCTCTAAGAGAAGCCCATTTTCCTCTGGGGAAAGTGACTCCTCCCTGACCTCTGAGGGCCAGGAAACAGAACTGAGGCAACTCTCAGTCATCTGTGACCATTAAGTGAAATAGGATCTCCTCATAGGCTCTTGGTTGCTCACCTCCATCTATGAAACTCCCATTCCCTTAGATATGCACAACGGGCTTAAGGTTAGCCTTCCAAAAGCGTGCACTTCTACTGGCTCCCCCAGATACCTTCATAATTTTCCTCCCTGACAGCCCAGTAAACTAGCAACAGCTGCCTTCTCAAGAACTCTAGCTACAACATTTTAAAAGCAAATGTTATTAATATAAAGAACATTAGTAAGTATTAGATACCCTGAGGATGGCATATTATGGTAAATAAAGGACCCGTTAATTCCCACAATGAGTATTATCTAGTATCACTTAATTGCCTGGGAGAATTCTTCATTCCTCTCTCTATATGGCCAGTGATAGCATCTCTATTCCAGAGGACACAGCTCTAAGAAAATGGTCGCAGTCCTGGGGGTGCCTTCACTACATGATGAGCATCAGACAGGCAGAGGAGAGCGTCTTTTCTCTGCTCATGGAGGATTTGGGCAGGGATACGTTGCTGTAGCAAGACTTACTCCTTCCACCCTGGGAAACATTAGCAAATGCTACCCAAAATGAGTACAGGATCACAACCTCACCACGTAGATTTTTCTGATGACGTTTCAAATATTGGCTGTCTTACCTTCAACATTAAAGCTTTCTGTTGCTAAGAGGATGGGAAAACAAGCAGCACCCAGGAAAGCAGTGATTGGTGTATGGGCTGGTTCTTAGTGAATACGCAGGATTTTTGCATAGAATCCTGTTGCATTGTTTCTTTCTGTGACATATAATTTTAATTGCCTGTATCCCTTAAATTATCCCAGTCAGGTTTTTTCTTAATTAACTTTGTGGGATGAGACATAGGCTCTGTTTTTTGGGAACGGCTTCCAAATTAAAATTGTCCAATTAATTAAATTGAGCTGGTGTCGGCCCATAGATTGTAAGTTTCTTACCTTTATTCATCCAACACCTATTTATGTCAGAGATGCATAATAGACATATGTTATCTTTTAAGAGACATATGTTTCTACTGCCTCCCACCCAAGTGTCTTCATATAAAACTCCACGCAGGAGAGTTTTAAAGTTACCTTCACCCTTTGCATGACCATTTAATCTATTCTCCAGTCTCTGTGTCTGGACATTTTGGTTTTCCCACCAATTTGGCAACTCAGTATGAAAGCTCCCATCACACCAACTCCCAAAGCTATAATCAAAGCCTTCAAACCATCATGTACCGTGGCAGAAGGGCTATCCATTGTTAAAGTAAATTTCACTTCCCAAGTAGCACATTGAGTGTCTTTGATCTATGTGACCCCTCTTCATGTCCACACCTGGCAGCCTTCCCTGCTAGGATCTCCTCCAAACAACAGCCTCCTCTCCAATTAGGGGGAAACTCAAAACAACAATCTTCTCTGTAGCTTAATTCAGACATGAATTGTCAACCCAATGTATTGTTTTAACTCAGTGTCCCACGTTTCTCCTATAATTACTCAAATTCTCTCAATCAGAATTCCACCTGAAGAGTATACATATACATGGAGGAATTATCTATCCTTTTATGATTGGCTTGGTAAGATGGATCCATGTGCTTCTTGACATTTTATGTAAATGGAAAGTACTACGTGCAAAACCGTTTGCAGAAAAAACAGTGCATAGTAGAATATTGTGGTTTCCAAACCTAACTGATAATAAATAACTTGGGAAGTTTTTAAAGATGGGGATCCCTGGTCGCTATCTCATATCATTTTAATAAATAGGTCCAAGATGGAGTTAGGAGTCTGTATTCTTAGAATCATTCCCCCACATAATTCTGACTACCAGCTGGAGTTGGGGTCCAACAATGCAAGGTATTATTATGTTTCTATAATAATAAATATGGCTTTCTATTTTGTTTGATTTTTAAACATTCTGTTTTGAGATAACTGTAGATTAACTTGCAGTTTTGAGAAATAATACAAAGAGATCCCATGCACCCTTTACCTACTTTCCCCTCTATAATAACATCTATGGCTATACTCCATCTTGCAAAACTGTACAGTATCACAATCAGGATACTAACATGGACTCAATACACTCATCTTGTTCAAATTTCTCCCATTATATTTATACTAATTTGTGTTTGTGCGAGTGTGTGTCTTTAGTTCTATGCAATTTTATCTACTTGTAGGTTCATGTATGCACCACCACCACAATCAAGACACAGAACAGTTTCAACATCACAAGGATTCTTTGTGTCGCCCTTCCATAGCCACACCTACCCTCCTTCTCCCCGCACCCTGGCAACTTTTCATCTATTCCCCATTTCGTGATTTTGCCATTTTAATAATACTATATAAGTGGAATCCAGCAGGATCGTGATTGCTGAATAATGGCCTGTCCATGTCTTAATCCCCAGAACCTGTGAATACATGATTCTATATGGCAAAAGATACTCTGTAGATGTGATTAAGTGAAGGATGTTAAGAGGTGGAGAGTATCCTGGGTTATCTTGGTGGGTCCAATATAATCACAAATGTCCTGACAAGAAGGAGGCAGGAAACTCAGGGATATAATAGTAGGAGATGTGGTGATGAAAGCAGAGGCTGGAGGGATTCTAGGAAGGGGCCACAAGCCAAGGAATGTAGGCATTCTCTAGAACCTCAGCAGGCAAGGAAATGGATTCTTCCCTACAGCCTCCATAAAGAACCATCCTTACCAACATCTTGACTTTTCAAGACTTTAGAGACTGATTTTGGATTCCTGATTTTCAGAACTATAAGATAATAAATTTGTATTAGTTCAGCCATTAAGTTTGTGGTAATTTGGTACAGCAGCAACAAGAAACTAATTTAGTATGTAATCTTTTGGAATACTGGGTTTTTTTTTCTGTCCTTATAGTTCTCTTGAGATTCATCCATGTCGTGTGAATCAATAGTTTGTTTCTTTTTATTGTTGAATAGTATTCCAAGGCATCGATGTAGCACACTTTGTTTAACTAGTCACCTGTCAAAGAACACCTGGGTTGTTTCCACTTTGGGGCTATTATGAATAAAGATACTATAAACATTCATATATGGGGTTTGGTGTGAGCATAAATTTCTATTTCTCTGGGATAAATGTCAAGGACTGAAATTGCTGGATCATATGATAATTGAATGCTTCATTTTGTAAGAAACTGCCAAACTGTTTTCCAGGGTGACTGTACATTCCCACTAGCAATGTATAAGCGATCCAATCTCACCTTCTTCATTTTGTATTGTCTCTATTTTTTTTAAAACATTCTGGTAAGTGTGTAGTAATATCTCATTTGGGTTTTAATTTTCACTTCCCTAGCTAATCATGCTGAGCATCTTTTTATGCTTACCTATAAACCCTCTTAAGTGAAATGTCTGTTTATATCTTTTACCTATTCTATAGTTGGCATATCTGGTTTTGTTGTTGTTGTTGTTGTTGCTGTTGTTGTTGTTTGAGACAGAGTCTCACTCTGTCACCCAGGCTAGAGTGCAGTGTCATGATTATAGCTCACTGCAGTCTCCACCGCCTGGGCTCAAGCAATCCTCCCACCTCAGACTCCCAAGTGGCTGGGATGATGGGCATGTGCCAGCACACCCAGCTAATTTTTGTACTTTTTGTAGAGACAGGGTTTCACTATGTTGCCCAGCCTGGTCTTGAGCTCCTGGGCTCAAGCTATCTGCCTGCCTCGGCCTCCAAAAGTGCTAGGATTACAGGTGTGAGCCACCGTAACCAGCCATGTTTTTTTCACTTTAGAGTTTTGAGAGTATTCTATCTAGTCTAGATACAAGTCATTTGTCAAATATGCGATTTGCAATTTTTTTTTCCTAGCCTGTAGCTTATCGTTTTATCCTGTTAATAAGGTATTTTGCAGAGCAAAAGGTTTTTTTTTTTTATTTTCATGAAGTCTGATTTATCAGTTTTCCTTTTATGGATCATACTTTTGGCATCAAGTCTAAGAACTCTTCGCCTAATTTAGATTCTGAAGATTTCTCTGAAGTTTTTTCTAAAAGTTTTGTAATTTATATTCTATTTTTTTTAAGTCCGTGTTTCACTTGAGTTAATTTTTGTATAAGGTATTAGGTTTAGGTTGAGGTCCACTTTTATAATTATAGCTATTCAGTTGCTCCAGCACCATTTGTTGAAAAGCTATCCTTCATCAAATTGCTTTTGCAGGCTGGGCACAGTGGCTTACTCCTGTAATCCCAGCCCTTTGGGAGGCCAAGGTGGGCAGATCACTTGAAGTCAGGAGTTTGAGATCAGCCTGGTCAACATGGCAAAACCACATGTCCACCAACAATATAAAAATTAGCCAGGCATGGTGGTGGGTGCCTGTAATCCCGGATGCTCGGGAGGCTGAAGTAGGAGAATCGCTTGAACCTGGGAGGTGGAGGTTGCAGTGAGCCAAGATCAGGCCACTGCCCTCCAACCTGGGTGACAGAGTGAGAATTCATCTCAAAAAGAAACAAACAAACAAAAAAGTTGCTTTTGCACTTCTCTCAAAAATCAAAGGAGGATATTTGTGTGGATATATTTCTGGGTTCTCTATCTGTGCCACTGATATATATGTCCATCCCTATGCCAATATCACACTGTTTTAACTACTACAGCTCCATAGTTAGCCTTAATACTGGGTAGGGTGATTCTCCCTCTTTATTCTTCTTTGTCAGGATTATTTTAGCTATTTCAGGGTTTGTATCTTTAAATACAAATTTTAGAACAAGGTAGTCTATGCCTACAACCTTGTATGATCTATGCCTGATCAATTTAAGGAGAATTAACATCTTTACTATATTAAATTTCCAATCTATGAACAGATATGTATCTCTATTTATTTAGATATTCTTTGATTTCATTTATCAGCATTTTGTAACTTTCATCAAACAGATCCTCTACATGTTTTGTTAATTTTTATCTGAACATTTCATTTCTGGGGGGCTTTTCTACATGATCATGTCATCTGTAAATAAGAGCTTCCCTGATTTTTTTTAATCAATAAGAAAATCCTAAAGGGAAACAGAGGAATCTGGACTACAGAGCACTGCTACATCATAGTTGCAGAAGACGAGGGATTGTTCTATAAAAGCAGAAGGAAAGAATTCAAAAGAAGGGTGCTAATCTCCATTCAAATGCACACAAAAAATATGTCAGCCCTGCAATATTTTTCCTCTGCGTTGTTTTCCTCCATGTTGAGTTTTCTGGTACTTTTCTCTGTGTTGAGCTGGTAACTATATCACAAGATAAAAGATAGGTTGATTTTTATTCTCATAATTGAAATTGGCCCCAAAAAGCATGCCTTCTGCACTGTCCTCTGTTTTGCAGACAGGGAAGTATGGGCCAACTGTGAAATTCGCTTTGGGTCTGCATGGGATTATGATTTTTCCATTTCAAGGACATCCAGTACCATCAGAGGGGTCCCAGTGTATCAAAAGTGATGCTCCTTTGAGTAGGAGACAGATCTAGTCTCTTGAGCTCTAGAAATGGCAGCAGAGAGCCAAGGACCAAGTGAGTCCCCAGAGTCAGCGGCCATGTCAAAAACAGAAACAGAACTCCTGACATTGAGTCTGCCAATCTAACCACCAGACCGCATTTCCTCTTTTTAATTTCCACTCTGCCCTCCACATAATTACATCAATGCTTCACTGTGTTTATGACACACGGCGTGGATTAAAGAGCTGAATGTAAAATGCTATGCCTGAGAAGGCAATTACTTTGAACAATTGTTTCAGTTGGATAGAAAGGTAACCGTAAGCACGTTGAATCTATGATCCTACATTAATTAGTAAGACTTCTGGCTGTGTCCTGGAACCCAAGGGCAAAGATACCCCAAGTCCCCAGGAGGGCACTGAAGCCAGGATTTGGAGATCTGTAGGATTCCTGCTGGTTCTCCCAAAGCTCTACTTCAGAACTTCAGATCTCTTTCTCTCTCTCTCTCTCCCTCTGGTCACAGTCTTACTTCTATAGTTTCTGTGCTTTAAAATCAGAATATTAAGATTTTTTTACCTACTTGCCTCAGGAAGTATAAATTTTGTGATCTGAAAAACTAGCACCTAAGAGAAGTGAAAGACTACTGGCGATTACCATAAATCACAGATTTTAAGCCCCTCTCGGGATTGCACGACATATAATAAATCCTGCAACCATTTTTGGTCCTTCCTTTAATTATTTCTGAAACAAAAAAAATCTACCTGGTTTATTTTCTAGAATTTTTATAAAAATTAAGTGTCTTAACATATGCAAAAAAATGCTGTATAAACCCTAGGACACTACAAAAATAGAAGATACTGCAACCATGCTTGTCTTGGGATTCATGTTATTGGAAATAAAAATAATCCTATATAGGACCTTGTATTTATTTTCACACAAGAAGAAAAAATCATTTATGTAAATGGCCATATTTTTATAAGACTCTTTTGAGGTTATTTGGGGCAAAAAAATATTGTCATCATTTTGTTGGAGGCAAAAATGAGAACCAAACAAAATAACTTACCAAATGTCACATAAACAGTCATGGAATAAGATCTTTTGGCTAGGATGTGATATTAAAGAAACAAGTTTCAAAACCTGAGCCCAGATCGTCATCCTATTTACACCATGAAAGGGAGATGTTTCTTAGTGTATAAAATTCCCAGGAAATGACCGCCAAGCCAGCACTTCTGGAAGATGGAAATATGAAGTTCAAGACTAGCTCCCTAAATTTTATTGATGATCATGTCCTGTTTTCTCCTCATAAATGGAAAACACCACTATACCTAAAAATTGGAGCCCTCCCTTTACAGATTCCAAGACCACCTACTGCTCTCCAGCCCCTGGGAACTATGCATAAGATTCTGCAGCTCCTGGGATCAATAAGCGAGCACTCCTAAGTCAACAGATTCTCTTTGGTGCATTCTATGTTCCTCCCAGTTGGTTCGGATATTCCTAAGAGACAGAAAATAGCAATGCCTAAATTTTATGGAGTGAGGAATTTTATTTCTAAGAGGACAAGAAGCCATTAAGTAAGAACATGTTTTTGCCCTATTCACTTTAAAAAGACGAGCAGAATCATACAACAATTTTACAAATATTCTCAAGGGGAATCAGAATTCTGCCATTCTAACACACCTAAAAAGTGAGAGTAGCTTCAACTCCGTGCTCTGGAAGCACAGCTGAAACTCAAGAAGGATTTTCTGAAGGTTGGCTCCTTCATGTTTGTCCTCAAAGTCCTCAATCATAGTGAGCAGCCCTTGTTTGTTCTTCTCCTTAATAAGTGAAATAGCTCTGAGAAGGTCTGAAACTGGAAAAAGCAAGCCATGTGATGGCAATGTCATCATTAAAAGCATCTGTTGTTATTTATTTGGTCACATCCTACAGTGAAAATGCTCAAAGAATCAGCCTATGTCCATTTATTATCAACACAGGTATCCCAGATTTATTCTGCTGTATTAGTTTAATTGGAACATTATTGAGAAATACAGGTTTCCAATGAAAAAGGAATAAAAGTCTAGATAAATTACGCAAATAACATATGGCCTTTTCCTATGAAGATCATAAGCAATTTGTATGCCATTTGTTTTCCAAGGGCAAGGTCTTTTGTGTGTGAAATTGAAATCTAAAGTAAGGTACATTGATTTACAGGAAATTGTACCTTTACCCACAAATTCATCATTTACAAATACTATTTCGGGGGCTAGATTGAAAGAAGGCATATTTTTTTGAGCCAAGAATGCCATCAACTGTGTCCACATCTGTTTATAAGCAGTTTTTTCCTAATTCAAAGATTGAAGGCTCACAAAAATATTTTTTAAAATCATTTGAAATAGCAGCATACAATTTAGTCTTAGGATTCACTTCCAGGGAAAATTGTATTCACTCATATTTCATAGAAAAAGAGTAGGGCAGGTGGAGGGCGAGGGGGCGCCTGGAGAATAAAGGGTGTAGCCAATTGAAAGGTTAGTGCCATTTTCCTAGGAAATGGCACTGGTTCTTTTTCAAACTAAAGAAGAATGATTGTGTGGCTCCATATCCTTTAATATGAGGATTTTTTAAATCCCCCAGGGTTTTCCATTTGCCACTCTGAGCTTACAGGCAGTCTTTTTATTGCCCAGAATATTTATTTGCAGATCTTAAAATGTCCATATGTCATGGAAGATATGAGGCTTCGGTGACAGGTATTAAGATGTGTCCAGAAACCACTTTTCCAGGGCCCAGTGCCTGAGTCCTTTATTTAAGGGTGTGCACCCCGCAAGGAGAATTAAACAGTGAGCACTACCGTAGGTTTAGACAGGGCTCCCTCCTCCTCCACCTACCCGGCTTCCTCCACTTTCTTTCAGTTTCAACTGCGATCACATTGCAATCAAGCCAGAATATTTTTCCATTTCTAATGCTTCTAATCCAAGGTCTTATTGCAAGGAAAATTTTCTTCTTTCTGGAAAAGGGCTCAAAGCAGAAAAATGTGTTGGGAACACAAAGATGTGGGCGTATTTGCCCATCTGCACAGGATGTGCCTACCTGCTGTGCTCACATAGGAATGTAGAATTATCAGTGGAGAAATGGCAAAGTGGCAGGAAGCGGGGGTAAAACTATTTGACTCTCTGCTGTGTCTTACCTCTTGAGTTTCAAATAAAAATATTCAATAACCAATGCGTGTGTAGTTTAAACATGCCTGATGCTTTCCTGGAGGCCAAATATTATTCAAATGTGACCAAGAAGCACCACAGTTTTGAAATCTCATGGACAATGATTGTGGTGGGAAAGGCATTTTCTGATATATTACCTGAATGCTGGTGACTTAGGTATCGTTTGCTTTTGCCTTGACTACCTAATCATTTGCTAAAATGAAAAGAACGAAAGCATCAATCATTAGCCTCAATTCTGAAAGCTTATTTTTCATTCATATTGCCTTGAACATAAGGTTTGATCTTGGTTGGTTTCCAAATCAGTAATTTGTTATGTTTTGCTCCCCCGTGCCATCTCTTGGCATTGAGGAATTAAGGTGCTATCACAGGCAGAGGAAGGCAGTACTGGTCCCTTTGCTTTGTCTAGAATACAAAGAACACTGCCAACTCTACCAAAGAGAGGCAAGAACAAGGGAGGCGTCTGCCGCCCACCCACTCTGCTTACTTTCCCAAATACAACCATCGTGCCTTTATACCAGTGGTGTCAAGCAACCGGGAGAAAACACCTGCTTTATCCTGCTTTCCACGGCAGACAGGGTGCGTGGTTCTGATCTATGATTCATTTCGTTTTACTGGGTCCTCCCCAGAATCTCATCCTATGTATTCGAGGATCAAGTTAAAAACTGCTCATTAAGATTGTGTGTGCAAGAAGCAACCAGATAACCATTTTGGCTTAACTGTCTGTGTGATTTAAACAATCTATTTGCTTAGGAAAGAAAGGGAGGAGTTCTTTTTGTTTGTTTTAGGTTAACTTTTATTTTCTTACTCTAACTGGGTGGGTTTTTTTTTTTAAATGCATTTGCATCTATTCCATAAGTTCCACTTTTTTCATTCCTTATTTGCTTCCCCTTTCCTTTTCTGTTTGTATTGCCTTCTGTTACAAACCTACTGCCACCCCTTAACGTCTCAGTGCCTATCTGACATTGACCTACAGAGATATTTTCAGATGCCTCTCCTTGACCATCCCATGCTTCTGAGGCATATCACACCCCTTGGACTCTTCTTTCAGTTTCCAGTTTTCTTTCTTTCATTTTCATTTCTTCTTTTGGGGTGGTATATAGGTTTGGGATTTTGCATTCTTTCCTTTCAAGCCTCATGTACTTTAATTCTCCACTGAACTGGCCTTAACTCTGGCCCAGAACATCCTCACATTGCTCCATTTGCTCTTTCCAAACCCGCTTTTATACATTATGCTCTGAAGACACCCTGGGAGGTAAATTAGTTTCTATGTCTTTCATTTCACAGATGGGGAACCTGAAAGCAGGAAGGGACTGTAGAGCACCAAGCTAAAGGTGAGCTGTGATTCAAACTCCCAGTCCTCACTTCTAGCTGTGTCCCAGCGCAGGCAGTTCACTGTTCAGCTGTTCCAAGATCTCCCTTCAGCCTCCACGAATAACAATTGAATAATGGTGCTAATGAGATCTGACTTGTATTCCTGAAGGAAACCTTCTCTTCGTAGATGAGATTCTTATAATTTCCTCACCTGAAGATTTCCATATTCCAAAGCCCTGGGCACCCACAGCCTCTCCTTCAATGCACACTGTTACTTAGGGACCCCATTTGGCTGAGATAAATCTGTTGTTTAATTGGTCTTAGGTGGTTACTGTTTCATAATCCCTGGCCTCCTTCTTTCCATCCCAGATCCCCAAGAGCCAAGAAAGAACACCATCACTTCTGTATGATATTTCTTTATTTAACCTTCCTGCCAATCAAACACATAGAATCCATTTCAGGTAATGACAGAGAATTTTAACTGTGGCGATTAGCCACAGCTCATCAACAGCACAAGAACCTGCTGAAATTTCTCTCAGAAATCATTGCACTCAACTGTGATGTGCTGATTGAGATAATGAGCTGCAAGATGAAAATTAAGGAATAAGAGAATGAATATCTTTTTTCTTTTCCTCCCACTAAGAAGAGGAAGAAAAGCAAAAGAAAAAAAAAAAAGGGAGAGGAAGCTAGGAGCTAAAGTTTATTTTCTAACACATTCCTTACTTAATTTTTCCCACCTAAATCTGATTAAGTCTACCACTTTTCAAGGCTTTTGTAGATTTCCACCAGTTGTGGCTTTCGGGCTGAAGAATGTCTCTGCAAGAATGTAAGTTGGATTTGTCCTTGGTTATTTGAGTCTTAAAAGCCACAGTGCCAACAGCTTTTCTCTGAATCCCTTTTCCTTTTACCCCTCCTCTTCTAAAGGATGGATTTTAATACCGATTTTCGTTTAGCACCAGTGCCTTGTATTGGGTTTTGGTCGTTGGCAGGCAGACGCAAACCACAGTGTGCCTTTGCCATTGTTCCCCTGGAATTCCAGAGGCATCTAGGCCACTTGGCTCTGCTGCCCTCATCAGGGGCAGCCCCTCTCTCCATGCAGGGCATCCAGTGGATGGAAGCAAATTCCCGCAGCTCTGCATCCCAGCCCGGCCCTCCCCTCCTCCTCCCCGAGCAGGGTGGAGATGGGATGGAGAGATAAAGACTGCCCTGGAGGTTTCATTCTCTGAAGTAACAGCTCATTAGGGAGAGCAACCTAAGTGCAAATTTTAATCTTTTTACTTTTCCGGTCACACAATGAACTTCAATTATGAGATTATAAGATTGAAAAAGGATGCTTAGGAAGGTGGTATGTGTGCACAGTGTGTGTGTGTTGTGCATTGTGTGTGTGTGTTGGTGAAGTGGATGAAATAATTTCTGGTATATATCCCGAAAAAGTTCTTTTGCAATTCCAGATTGCAAACTTACCTACTCTAACAGTTACCAACACTTACCTACTCTTAATTGACACTGTGGCTTACTCACTGACTTGCCTTTCATCTTCATAGGCAACTTTATGTATAGGTCTATGTTAAACTTGTATGTTGTTTATTGCACAGAAGTAACTATATCACTCACCCCCAAAATATAAAATGCATGTATATATGCACACATAAATCTACAGTAAATATACATGAGATATATGTATTATCAACAGCTTGACACTAATGAGGTAGAAGTTGGTTAAATTTCACATGAAAGATATTGTTTCCCAAGTGTCATTTAAAATACACATACATGCTCTCAATGTACATATACTTAGATACATACACACATATATACCTGTGTGTATATATACATGCATTTTCTCCTTTCTTTACAATGGATCTTCTCTTTCCCAGTGAAAGACCCTGCTAAAGGGACAAGCTGCTTTATAAGAGAGGTTCAGTGCTAGGGGTCGTGGGTTCAAATCCCACCATTCTACCTCTAACAGGACATGAGATCTTAGCGCATTTCTTTAACCCTCTCGGCCTCATTTCTATTAACAAAATAGCCTCTATAAAATTATGTGGGAAGGAGATCACGGTAGCTAGCTCACAGTATTGTAAGACCTCTTGATTGAAATCCACATCAATTCTAAGATCTTTAACATTTGTCACATTTTAATGTCCCTGAATTTGCATTTCATCTTATGATGGATTATGCATTATATTTAATTGGCATATTTTCTTTCTTAATGGCATATGAAGCAATGATATTTCTTACAACTGATGATATATACATTTCATAAAACACTATTTGAGTTAAAATTGTCTTGCTAGTTTACGGTATTATTCAAAAGTCATGTTTTCTTGTTACTAAACAATGAACCATGGAACCGATCTCCCTGGCCTGTTCTGAACAACCAAAGACATTCACTGAGTTACAAAGTACCCAGCTGAAGCAGAAGATGAATTAGGTAAGAAGGAAAAAATGTCTGTCTTGAAAAATATTATACATAATAGCCGCTCACTTGGTTTAATGATCTGGTGTTATTGTCCTGAAATTCTTTATAATTTTTGCACAAGAGGCCTTGAATGTTTATTTTACACTGGTCTAGAAAAATGACGTAGCACATCCTGACGAGAAACTTACTCGGTTAAAAAATTAAAGTCTGTTGACTCTTCTTGCGTTCACCTTCTGGCCCCTGGCATGCAAGACTGTGAGTGTCTCAAAAAGAGTCATGAACTCTGTGAGTCTCAAATCAGCATTTTCAAGCATGCTTTGTTCTGTTTTCAGCCTTCGTATCCTCAGCCCACATAGGACAGCAGTTACAAACAGACCTTGGAATTCTGAAGGTTAGAAATAGATAACATATTTCAAAACCTTTAGCTCTTAAAATAAAGGCCCTTAAGGAAAGCATATGTACCTTTTTTTTTTTTTTTTTTTTTTTTTTTTTACAATTTGAGGGAAAAACCCCTGGAACTTCAAGGCATCTTTTCATACTTTTACACAACTCGTGTTTTACATAACTCATTTGATATAAGGCAGATCATAAAGTTATTTTTTAAAAGAATATTACTAAAATAAAGTTAAAATGAGCATCTTTTCTGGTTATATTTTCTATCACCACCTTATATATCCACTTTCTGTTTTAGTGGGGATGAACATGATGCAAGCAATTTTCTCTGCTAAAACTAAAGTATGCAAGGAAGTTAAAACCTCTCCTTTGAAATGTTTTACCTAGAGTCAGATTCTATCCAGCAATAAATTCTGCACATGATTCTATAAAACATATACTCCAGACTCAGAATTTCTAAGTGACTTAAGTGAAGAAAGTGAGGATGTTGAGGGGATGAAATGAATAGGCTCACTTAAAATGACACATTGAGCTCATAAAATTTTCTTAAGCAGATTTTGCCCAAATAGAAGACTGAAAGTTGCCTCTTTTCAAACATGCTTCAAAATCTAACAGTTCTAAAGGCTTTGCAGTTGTGATTGGCCTGTCTACAAGTTTTAGGAAGTCTTCACTGCTACCTAAGCAACAAAGATTCAACAAGACAAAGGCAACAGTGTTGAAAGGAAAAATATTAGGTGAAATGTAAAAGGGATCACTGCAGAGGACCAAGAACACCCAAACCTAGACACTCATTTTTCTCCTAGCCTTAGGGAAATACATGCATGGAGGATAACAGCCAAAGGACATTCATTGTTACGATTAACTTTGGGGCCCAAACCACAATGTAAAACTGGAATGACCTGTCCTTGAAGGCGGCGAGCACGGGCATCATGGTGGGTGGCAAGGAGGCTCCTGCTGGGGAGGTGCTTGTTTCAGGAATGCACAGGCAGCCAACTTCGCAGAACAGCCTAGCCCCTAAGGTCTTCTTGGAGTTCATCCTGCACCACCTACCCATCGACCACAACCGGCTGCCTGAATGAGCTGCTGTCCCTCTCTGTGGTCTGTGCCCACCACCTCTTCCTGGGCTTCAGTTACAATAAAGACCTTTCAGACAAAGTGATGGAACTAGCTGGTGGGGTTGAAGTGGAAGGCCTGCCACAGTTTACTATGAGAAGTGACTTAATGAATGAGTAGAGCTAAGGCAGAAGACCAATCACATTGTCCTCATAAGCTACAGGGGCTTAGAAAGGAGGCTGGGATGAATGGGACGCCAACCACAGCAGCTCTCTTAAAACTCCTGCTACCACCAACAAAAAAAAGAGGCAGGTGGAATGAAAAGGAATCTGTCTAGATTGACTTTTTTTTTTTTTAAGTTCTCATTCTTCCTGTAGCTATCACTGTAAAAGTCTGCATGAATATGTATGTATTCATAAATCATGCACTCTAAGATGAGTTCATCAACATTGTAAAAGCTCTTCTTTTTTTATTTTAGTTTTTAAATGTCAAACTTTGTATTTAAAATGCCCTTTTTGTTGATGTAATAATAGCAAGTAATGAACTTTATTGTTTGGATTTTTTAACAGTGGAAAGAAAAAAAGTGTGGGGGAAAAAACTGAAATGACTTAGGCTGGAATACTCCTTTTGAAGATTTCTGAAAACAGATTCAATAACATCTATCTAATCCCCCAAAACCTGAGCGCAGTCTGTATTATATCAAGAGCTTAAATACAGTGTTTTCAATGAATCATATAAACAGCACAAAAGGTTAAGGATTATGTTGTCTGATAAAGAGGAATTTAAAATCAGAGTTCTTGGGTTCCCATTCTTCACAATTTCACACTCATTCTTTGGATGCCTCCTCTCTTATTCCTCACTGGGAGTCATCTCATGGTGATGTAGATGTACTTGAGTACCTGGAGAGAGGGAGCTTTCTCCAAACCCACATTTCTTATGGGGGCCATGCTCTATAACTGCATCTGTCCCTAAAATTGTAGATGACTGCTTAAGTAGTCCAAAGTCCAAGGTATATATCTAAGTTCTTGATATGGTTTGGCTGTGTCCCCACCCAAATCTTACCTTGAATTGTAATAATCCCTACATGTCAAGGGTGAGGCCAGGTAAAGATAATTGAATCATGGGGGCAGTTTTCCCCACACTGTTCTCATAGTTGTGAATAAGTCTCATGAGATCTGATGGCTTTATAAATGGGAGTTCCCCTGCACAAGCTCTCTTGCCTGCTGCCATGTAAGACGTGACTTTGTTCCTCATTTGCCTTCCGTCATGATTGCAAGGCCTCCCCAGCCATGTGGAACTGTGAGTCAATTAAACCTCTTTCCTTTATAAATTACCCAATCTCAGGTATGTCTTTATTAGCAGCATGAGAACAGACTAACACAGTTCTATAATACATTCTTCTCCAAAACAAATATAAAGAGGACATGGCGGCCACCTTCTTCTAAAATGTCTACTGTTACCATATCACCAGCCTCCTTTTTCTGAGTTAGAATTTAGTCTAGCATCATAACTTCTCATATTGCTTTCTCTACTTTCTCTTATATCTAGCAAACACCCCAAAATGCAGTATCACATTTTTGACTCTATAGAGGCAGTAGCCACTTCCATTCTTTTTACTTTTTATGTAGGTTCTAGATAATTTGGGGTCAACGAGGAAGGAAGGCCAAGAGAAAAGTAATGGCACAAGAATACTGCAATAATTTGCAAACAATTCTTTTAAAATGAGTTATCTTTATAATGTGGGCACTATTGTTATATAAAAACAATTCAACAGTTTTAAAACGTGTGATAAATATTATGGAACATAAAATTGTAAAACTTTATCACTTCCCTTTTAAAGGTAAGAGGAAAAACAGTGGTTGGGAGAAGTAATTTCAAAAAATTTGTCTTAGTGAATAAGTGTATCTAACATTTTCTTTCAGTGGTTCTCTGCCAAGAGTGATCTTGCCCTCCACCCCTACGCCAGTGGATATTTGGCCAAGTCTGGAGATATGTTTGATTTTCACAGCTCTAGGGGGTGGGAGGGCAATTCTACTGAGGTCAAGTGGGTAGAGGCCAGGTGTGCTAAACACCCTCTAATGCACAGGGCAGGCCCTGCTGCAGAGAATGTTCTGGCCCAAATATCTATAGTATCATAGCTGAGAAACCCTGCTCTATTTTATTAAGGGAAGAACAACAAAAAGAGCGTGGACTGAGTTCTTCAGGAAATACTTTCACAATTCCAAAATGGGTCACTTCAACTCCAGGGCACTCATCTGCTCAGGTGTTAGTCTTATGGAGACAGATACCAAGAGTCCAGTCTTCCCAATGAATCCTCTCTTCATCCATTCTTTATATTTTTAACTCCACCAGCTCCAAATCGTTCAATCTCCTCTAGTAATTGGACCAACTCTGCCCCCTGCCTATGATTTAAACAGCTGGAAGCTTGACTTTGACATGCAGAAATCAGAAGTCTTGAAGCTCGAGGAAGCAAAAATCTGTGCAGATGCTTAAAAATAGCCTGGCTCAAAGAGTGTCAAGAGGTAGACACTCTAATCATAAACATTAGGGAGTGTGTTCTAAAAATGTTCAGAATAGAATCTGAAAATCTAGCAGAAAGTCCTTTGTCAGTTTGATTTTACATGAAAATCAGGCTTTGAAGCATTCAAGGTTATACTCCTCATTTGTAGGAACTCTCAGAGAACACTGGCTTACCTTCTGCAGCTTAACTTTTAGCTGCCTCCCCCATGGTGTTTTGCTTCTTATACCAATTTACTATTATCATACTTCTGTTTCTTTTTTTTCTCTTCAGTATAATGTGGGAAAATGACTTTTGTGGACATTCCTACTGTGAATATTTGCATTTTTGAACATTATCTGAATGACATCAGGAATTCAAACAATTCGAAATCACAGAGCCTTGCAGGTAGCAATCGGAATAATTTTACACAGATAGAAATTTTATGCTGAGCCGAAAACCATGGCAGTCGCCCTCTAAAACACAAAAGAAAGCAGCCATAGGATAAAAAGTAAACATTTGCCTAAAACAGTAAAAATAAAAAAAAGCTTTAGTTTAGAATTATATCATTCTATTGGAGTCATTTGTATTTTTTGCAAAACATATATGCAAATATATGTTTTAAAATAAATGCATGAATATATGTAGACACAGTTATACATCTACACACATGTGTATGTATTTCTCTCAAAACTTTTTATTTATTATTTATATTCTTATCATCAACAACAACTTTAAAATGTACGTGTAATAGTGGGCATTATAGAAATGAGTGCCAAATGCCTTGTCTGAGGGGCATCAGAACTGAACAATCAACTCCAGATATGTGCTCACATTAATCTGAAAAGGAACAAGCCTCTTTTCAGTGTATATTATATATTTCCACACTAAAGCCTTGTCTTTACTTTTTTTTTTCTGTCATTCCAAAACCAAGAAAAGATAATATAAGTAATTGATTCTTAAATTACTGCTAAGTCTTCCATAATCAACGTCAATATAAAATGAGGTAACTCTGCCCAAAAGAAAAAGAGAAAATATGTAAGATGAAAAGAAAAGAAATAGCTGTTAAGGGAGCAATGTCCAGTGGGACCTGATATTAAAGAGAAGGCCACAATGTCATAGAGGATAGTTTTTAATATAGAGTTTAAAATATCTGCATTCTACTTCAGCACCATTTTTTTGAGGGGGGAAGAGTGGAGTTACTTCTTTAAGCCACAATTTCTTCGCCTGTAAAATAGGATAAGCAAATATATGCAAAAGTACAATGACAATGTCAAAGAGCTTCACACATGTAATTTAAGATTTAATATTACAGTTGCTGAAAGGAAGTTCCTCCAGTTGTGACACCCTCATGTTTAAAGGGCCACAGAAGATCCCTGTGATGAAGAGTGGCCACTTGACCCCATTACTAAAACTCGGGTCAGTTCCCCAAGACTTTGTGACATGGAATGGTTTCCCCTCCTCTTCCCTCATGATTCTGAATAAATCAATCATCAGCTAAGAAAAAAGAAAGCCACCCAAGCCAATGAGTTCTACCATCTGCTCCAGCTTGTATAAAGTACCGTGCACACTGCCATGAACTGAGGAAAGGGAACTGTTGACATTATCTCATCTACGGACAAATAAAATGATGAGGATGGCAATTCATAATATTTCTAATACACTAACAATAGCTAATATGTATTGGCTGTTTGCCAAGTCAATAAATATTTATCAAGAATGAGGCACTGGGTGCAGTGGCTCATGCCTGTAATCCCAGCATTTTGGGAGGCCAAGGAGGGTGGATCACTTGAGGTCAGGAGTTTGAGACCAGTTTGACCAACATGGTGAAACCCTGTCTCTACTAAAAATATGACAATTAGCTGGGCATGGTGGCGGGCGCCTGTCATCCCAGCCACTCAGAATGCTGAGGCAGGAGAATCACTTCAACCTGGGAGGCGGAGGTTGCAGTGAGCCAAGATCGCGCCATTGCACTCCAGTCTGGACAACAAGAGTGAAACTCTGTCTCCAAAAAAAAAAAAGAGAGAAAAAAAGAAAGAGGCTAAGTTCTTCTTGTTGATTTTCGAATTTATAAGGAAACATCTATTCCTTCCATCTTACATATGAAAAACTGGCATGACAAAATTAAGTAACTTGCTGAAGGTAATACAGTGCGCAAGTGCTAGATTATGCAGTGGGATGTTAATGTTAGGTCCAGATTCAGGGTAAGAAAGTCAAGAGACAGAAGAACAAAAAAGGAGAGACTTTTGCAGTGACTACTACATTTAAGGTGTTAAAGACTTGTCAGTAAGAGATAGAAAGTATTCAGCATCAGTTTTTCTAACACTGTTGTTAGTTCTTTTTAACCCCCATGTTTTCTTAGGTGAGCCAGATTGCAAAGTCTCTGACATTAGGGAACAGGTCTGATACTTTGAATCTACTATGGGACCAGGCACACAAATAAATGTACCTGTCTGTGAACTAAGCAAGCTTTTTGCAAAGTGAAAATGGGATCTGGTGATGAAGGGGGTGTATTCACAGCTTGAGTCTCACTTACTTTGTGCAGTGGAGGAGTTTGACTCAAGAACATTCAGGGCGTTTTGGCAGCCCCAGGAGAGGCGGGCATGTCTCTTGAGAAAACAAAATTTAATTTTCTTTTTTTCAAGATGCTTAAAAATAGCCTGGCTCAAAGAGCGTCAAGAGATAGACACTCTAATCATAAACATTAGGGTTCTACACAGATAGTACAGTCTGGGTGAAAAGTTAGTACAAACAACAACACAGAAACCCCAAGAAAGGAGATGCATCACCCAGAATGCTGCAGGCCTTGATGAGCATCGCTAATCTCAGTGTACCAGGTTTAAAGCAATGGTGACAACGGGAGCTAGAAATTGACACAAGAATCTGTTGGAAAAGCCCAGGGTTCAAAAGTCGCATGATATAAGCTGAGCCTCCCCACAAGGCAGCAGAGGAGAGACCCCTGTGACAAACAGAGGTTCCACAAGATGCCCAGATGTGGGACTGGAACAAGCAGTTGTGCAGTGTGGCAGCTCAGCAAAGCCCTGGGAGCCGCAGAAAGCAAACAGCAACGGGATGGGAAATGTGCAATTGTCGTGTGATGTTTTTGGTGACTTGAGCTAGTGTTTGCCAACGGGAAAGCATCAGCACATCCAAAAGGATAAGTTTCACACGTGTCTGAATCACGGCTCAAACTCAAATACTCACTCAGATTGGAATCAGATCCCCAGGAGGTCACCTGGACCCTTTCTGCCACAAACACAGACTCATACAAGTAACAGGAATAATTTTTTTATTTCTCCCAGTTAAATGACGGTGGAGATAAATTAGGTCAACATTTCTTTCTTAGAGCTATAAACCATGTTTTTTGGAGATTTAAAGTGGCATCATATTAATATTAATATCATCTTGATTTTGCTGCTTTATGTGAACCCCTGTGGTTGTAGGAACCTCCCATCTCCTTTAATTATAAATGGGAATCCCTGGGGTTCTCTCATTCTGACATTCCTTTTCGCTCCCCTGTGGGACTCTCCACAGTGACATTTCCTCTCCTATCCAAGCCTCCAGTAGGACCATCTACGCCCAGGCCTCAGGTCCCTGAAACTGCATGAAGCCCACCACCTCCACCTCTGCTACGAACTGTGGCACAGTTTCCCACTGTGCCCCTAGGGCCACTGCTGTCACCAGTCCCACTCATTACTGCCTCGGCCAGGCCCTGCAGGAGCCCTCCAATGACACTCCACCTGCTGTGTACTGAACCTTTGTGCCCCCCCAAATATGTATATTGAAACCCTAATTCCCAACGTGATGTTTTTTGTATGCAAATGTATATATTTGGAGGTGGGACCTTTGGGAATACATTATGGGCGTGGAGCCCTCACGATGGGATGGGATTAGTGCCCTAATAAGAGACATAAGACGGCTTGCTAGTTTGCTTCCTCTCTTTCTCTCATTCTCTCTCTCTCTCTCTCTCTCACTGCCTTGTGAGGACATACCAAAGAAGACAGCCCTCACAGGAACCAAATTGGCTGGCACCTTGATCTTGGACTTCCCAGACTCCAGAACGGTGAGAAACAATATCTGCCATTTAGGCTACCCAGTCTATGGTGTTTCTGTTCTAGCAGCTGCAGTTGACTGACACATCATCTTTCCTGCCTCTGTCCTGGTGAGTCCAGCTGGCACAGTGGGGCCATGTTCTCTGCAGTCCTCAAAGGCTGAGGCCACCACACAGCAGGTCATTGCTGAAATGGGGGAATTGCCTCTCTCCCCTGAGTGTGAATACAGAAGTCAGGATACAGGCACTTCCCTCTACCCCTGAATTGTTGTGACATAGTTCTGTCCACTTTCATTTACTGCGCTCAAGCAAATTCACTGCAGGATGGAGGGCAGGGATCTTCTCCGGCAGTCCACCAGGCTCATCAGATTCGTACTGGTTTCGAGCGGCACCTCACGATGGCATAAAGAGTTCTGCCCTACAAACATTACCAGGTTACATCCAGCACTTGGAGATTATTGGAAGCATATGAATACATGCCTCCTGAGGCTTCATAGCTATTATAAAACGTTCTTTGCCAGTCAAGCTTCATTTCACAAAATCAGCATTTCCATTTCAACAAAAATGGCATGTCCAATCCAATTCTGAGTGCTCTTACTCAACAACTTGACAAACCCCAAAGTCATCTGCTACTGGAGTTTGGTGTGGGGGAGGGAGGTGGGAGGTGGGAGGTGGGAGGTGGGAGTAGCACGGGAGACACACACCTAAGCGTGGTGGAAGGAAAATGCCGTCCACTCTCTCCTGGCAGCAGCTAGGACTGGCGAGGCCATGGGTGCTCCCTAGAGGATGTTGTCTGCAACTTCTCTAGGAACAAGAGACATACATGCCCTTCATTGGTGGTAGCCTTGCGGCAGCAGAGGCATGCTATGTAAGAGAGGAAATTGAAGTGCAGGTGATAGAGGAATCAGACGGCTTCCACTTGGGCGCCAGAATCTGCTAACTTTAGAATTTTGTTAGGCTCTATAACTTGGGCCAGAGGGATATGGCATGGTAAGAAGAATGTGGGCATTGAGGTGACATGGGGAGAATTCCCTAATGTCATTGAGAGAGAGTAATATCTCAGATAGTAGATGGACAGTCCTTCATAAGGGCCAGAGGCATATGGTGTGGTTAAGAAGGATGTGGGCATTGGAGTGACATGGGGAGAATTCTCTAAAGTCACCGAGAGATAGAATTGCCTCAGATAGTAATGGACAGTCATTCAGAAGGGCCAGAGGCATATGGTGTGGTAAGAAGGATGTGGGCATTGAGGTGACATGGGGATAATTCCCTAACCTCACCGAGAGATAGTAATGCCCCAGATAGTAATGGACAGTCATTCAGAAGGATAAGGTGTGACGGTGAACAGCCCCGGTGTCATGCTTACTGCATGGAAGGCACCCCACCACAGGCTGTGGTTCTTCACGTGCCTCTGCCCGTTATGCGCTCAGCCCATTTTAATAGGACCTGTCTTCGAGAACAGCAAATAACAGGGCAGCTGACATATTGAGTCCACTAAGGCTTCAAGAGGGAGGAGAGGGAGGATGTGAATATCCTGGGATAGAGAGAGTGGTGGAGGCAGCAACAAACAGGTGAATCTGCTGAGGGGGCTGCAAGGAAGGGAGAAAAGGCTGAGAATGAGGAGTTGCCTGTCGCTGAGAAAGGCCCTGAGTTTGGAAGTGCATCCTCCTGGAGAAAATCCAGCCTGTGCGGACACCATTCCGCTGACTCTGTTTATGTGCTATTTGGTACTCTGTGTCATTTCCTATTCTTCCTCTGCCTCACCATGTAGCCTTTCTGTATTTATCAAAGGATAAATTAGGAAAAAAATAAAGTGCTGTGAACTTCATATTAACCTATTGGTCTCATGGCTAGCTGCAGTGCTGGAAAAGTTTATTCAGTCAGGAAAGCTGAGTATTGGCCAGTTTTGAAAAGTTATTTATAGATTTCCTTTATCAGTGTTTTCTAAAAACTCCATATTAACATGAAAAAAAATCACAATAGCTAGTTTTATTTCTTTTCAAACAAAGCATCTGTAACCAAGCAGAAGTAGGATTTTATTTATTTATTTTTTGAGACACAGTCTCGCTCTGTCACCCAGACTGGAGTGCAGTGGGGCAATTTGGCTCACTGCAACCTCTGCCTCCCAGGTTCAAGCAATTCTCCTGCCTCAGCCTCCTGAGTAGCTGGGATTATAGGCGTGTGCCACCACACCTGGCTAAATTTTTTTGTAGTTTTAGTAGAGATGGGGTTTCGTCATGTTGGCCAGACTGGTCTCGAACTCCTGACTTCAAGTGATCCACCCATCTTGGCCTCCCAAAGTGCTGGGATTACAGGCATGAGCCACTGCACCCAGCCAGAAGTAGGATTTTAAATGATGGATTTACCCTGGGGATTTCTCCAGAATGTTTGGACAAAACCCACTGAAGGTGAAGCACATGAGTTAGATACATAAAAACTCTCAGCATCAAGAGAAAGGCTCAGGTTCATATTATCTTGCTTATTTGTGGTATTATATAATTTATTGTGCATTTTATAAATATGCAAGCCTTGTGAATTGTCTTCATTTCACTACAGAAGCTGCAATGAGTCATTTGCTATCTTGATGCAGGATTTTCTTTTCTGTTTTCATATTTATGAATTTGTCCTCTTGGAAAATACCAAGGTCAGTTTCTGCCATTTGTTGCAAAATGTGGAAGGTTTCACTGAAGGTGGTGTTGATTATGCATGCATCCAAATATAGATATGGGTCTCAAATATTTATTTAAAAACTGAAAACCCTTGAGAACACAAAGGCACAAAATAAAACAAAACAGAAAACAAAAGAAAAGTGAAATGAAATATGAAATATGTTTTCTTAACCCTCAGTGTTACACCTTAGGAAATAGCAGGATCTAGTCTCTGCAATGATTGGTTTTCAGGTGATAATAACAATCTAAACTGAAAATATGAAGGTGGGCCGGGCACAGTGGCTCACACCTGTATCCCAGCACTTTGGGAGGACAAGGTGGGAGGATCACTTCAGCCCAGGAGTTTGAGACCAGCCTGGGCAACATGGTAAAACCCCGTCACTACAAAACACACAAAAATTAGCTAGGCATGGTGGCACGTGCCTGTAGTCTCAGTCTCAGCTACTTGGGAGGCTGAGACAGCATTACCTGAGCCCAGGAGGCAGAGGTTGCAGTGAGCTGAGATCACGCCACTGAACTTCCAGCCTGGATGATAAAGAAAGACTGTCGAAAAAAGGAAGGAAGGAAGGAAGGAAGGGAAGGAAGGAGAAAGAAGGAAGTAAGGAAGGAAGGAAAGAAGGAAGGAAGGGAGAAAGAAAAAAGATGAAGGTAACACATAATAGTTTACAAGTTAAGTTTTCAAACAAATTGGAGTTTTTACTAAGTTGATGTTTTCTTCACCTGGGGATGCATTTTTTTTTTTAATTTTTAAAGAAAATAAATAGCATTTCCAACTCCAAAGCTATTTTGAAATGAAACATAAAGTCAGGGAAGATTTATGACTATGGACAATTTATGAAGTCCCTTTTTATAATGTCAGCTTACATAGCTCTGGAATTCTAACTTCCTGGGCACAGCAAGGAGCAAAATAGCAAACACAATAGGTAAACATGGAGAGACAATATCAGTGACTGGTACTCACCAATTGTTTTCCTAACTTTACAGACACATGTACAGAAAGACAGTCTTCAAATCAGAAATCGGAGTAAATAAATCTTAAAGGATAGGAATCATCTGTAGGGGTGGAAGTATACTAACGAAAGCATGATAGGAAGGTGGAAAACATTCACTTGGGTGCTGGAAGTCAACGGAGAAATGCCTTAAGTGTTCTGAGGAAAACTGAACTACAATTCGACTAAGGGCAAAATCAAGATATTGTGGATATGCAGGGACTCAGATTTAATACTCACATGCCCTTCCTTTTTTTAATTTTTAATTTCCGTAGATTTTTGGGGAACAGGTGGTATTTGGTTACATGAATAGGTTCTTTAGTGGTGATTTGTGAGATTTTGCTGCACCTGAGCAGTATACACTGATCACAATTAGTATTCTTTTATCCCTCACCCTCTTCCAACCCTTTCCCCCTGAGTCCTCAAAATCCATTCTGTCATTCTTACGCCTTTGCATCCTCATAGCTTAGCTCCCACTCACGAGTGAGAACATACAATGTTTGGTTTTTCATTGCTGAGTTACTTCACTTAGAATAATAGTCTCCAGTCCCATCCAGGTTGCTGTGAATGCCATTAATTCATTCCTTTTTATGGCTGAGTAGTATTCCATCACACACACACACACACACACACACACACACACACACCCCCCCCCCACAGTTTTTTTTATCCACTCCGTGATTGATGGGCATTTGAGTTAGTTCCACAAATGCACAAAAGTGCAGTGGCATTTTTGCAATTGCAAATTGTGCTGCTATAAACATGTCACACACCCTTTCATAGAGAGTATTATCCACCAAAACCAGGGAATAAATCAAGCAATAAATTAAGGAAGCTGTGACTCCAACAGTGGAGCTGGGAAGCGAGGGTCCTGGATGGCCACTGGGTTGCTGGAGATGAGTGCATCTGGATTAGAGAGAGGGAAGGTGGGCCACAGGCAGGAGGTTTCCAGAAAAAAGAGAAAATTAGTGGGTCATCTGACTTTTTTATGTGATTTTTTCTGTTTTTTTTTTTTAATTGTGGTTAAGTATGTAGCATAAAATGTACCATTTTAACTATTGTTAAGTGTGCAGTTTAGCGGCATTAAGTACTTTCATGTTGTTAGGCAACCATTAGTGCCATTGCCAGAACTTTTCCATCTCCTCCAACTGAAGCTTTCTGTCTGTTAAAGTCTAACTTTTCATTCCACCTCCTCCCAGCCCAGGGCAACCACTATTCTACTTTCTGTCTTGACAATTTTGAATACTCTAGGTACCAGATATCAAGGTTTAATCATATGATATTTGTCTTTTTATGACTGGCTCATTTCACTTAGCATAATGTCCTTGAAGTTCATCCATGTTTCTTTTTTTTTAGGCTAGTATTTCATTGTATGTAGATACCACATTTTGCTTATCCATTCATCCATTGATGGACATTTGGGTTGTTTCTAGCTTTTAGCCATTGTGAACAATGCTGCGATGAACATCGGTATAGAAATATCTGTTCCAGTCCCCAGTTTCAATTCTTTTGGGTATACACTAGAAGCAGAATGGCTGGGTCATATGGTAATTCCATGTTTAATTTTTTGAGAAATCACCATGCCATTATCTACAACAGCTGCACCATTTTACTTTCCCACCAGCAACGTACAAGGGTTCCAGTTTCTCCACATGCTTGCCAACACTTCTTATTTTCTGTTTTCTTAATAATAACCAACCTAAAGAGTGTGAAGTGGTATCTTATTTTTACTTTTCATTTGCGTTTCCCTAATGATTAATGATATTGAGCATTTTTTTCATAAGCTTATTGGCCATTTGTATATCTTATTTGGAGAGATGTCTATCCAGGTCAGGTCCTATGCCCATTTTTAAATTGGGTTCTTTGTTTTGTCGTCATTGAGTTGTATGAATTCCTTACACGTACTGGATAACAATCCCTTATCAGATATAAAATTTGCCAATATTTTCTCCCATTATGTGGGTTACTTTTTCACTTTGTTGATAGTGTCCTTTTGTGAGAGGCATGTGAACCAGAACAACTCCATGTTGAATAGGAGCTGGGTAAAATGAGGCTGAGACGTACTGGGCTGCATTTCCAGATGGTTAAGGCATTCTAACTTACAGGATGAGAAAAAAGGTCAGCACAAAATACAAGTCATAGAGACCTTGCTGATACAACAGGTTGCAGTAAAGGAGCCGGCCAAAACCCACCAAAACCAAGATGGCAATGAGAGTGACCTCTGTGTGTGTGTGTGTGTGTGGACTCTTTAGGGTTTTCTATATGTGAGATCATTACCTTTTGTGAACAGAGCTACTTTTACTTCTTCCTCCCAAAGTGAAAATGAATTTTTAAATTTCCTTTTATTGCCTAATTGTCCTCACTATTACACTCCCACCAGAGTCATGAGAATTTACAAATGCCATGGCAACATCAGGAAGTTACCCTATATGGTCTAGAAAGGGGAGGCATGAATAATATACCCCCTTGTTTAGCATATAATCAAGAAATAACCATAAAAATGGGCTGCTCTGTCTATGGAGTGGACATTTTTAAAATTCCTTTACTTTCTTAGTAAACTTGCTTTCACTTTACTCTGTGAACTCGCCCTGAATTCTTTCTTTTGTGAGATCCAAGAACCCTCTCTTGGGCTCTGGATTAGGACCCTTTTCCTGCGACTCCAGTATTTCACCTCCATGGTTAAGTTTATTCCAGCATTTTATTCTTTTGATGCTATAATAAATAGAATTTTTAAATTTCCTACTTGGATTATTCATTGTTAGTGCATAACAATGCAACTTATTTTTGTGTGTTGGTTTGTATCCTACAACTTTGCTGAATGTATCAGTTCTAATCACTCTGTGTGTGTGTGTGTGTGTGTGGACTCTTTAGGGTTTTCTACTTGTAAGATCATTATCTTCTGTGAACAGAGCTACTTTTACTTCTTCCTTCCAAAGTGAAAATGAATTTTTAAATGTCCTTTTATTGCCTAATTGTTCTGGCTAGGACATTCAGTACTACACTGAAAGTGATGAAAGTGGTGAACGCAGGCGTGCTTGTCTTGTTCCTGATCTTGGAGGAAAAGCTTTCAGTCTTTCACAGTTGAGTATGATGTTAGCTGTGAGTTTTTCACACATAGCCTTTATTATGTTGAGATAGTTTTCTTCTATTCTTCACTTCTTCAGTGTTTTTATCATGAAAGGATATTGAATTTTGTCACATGCTTTTCATGCATCGAGAGGATCATATGGTGTTGTTTTCCATTCTATTAATGTGGTGCGTTACACTGACTGATTTTCATATGCTGAATGAAAGGTCACAATTGATAGACCTTTGGCTAGTATGACTAAGAAAAAGGGAGAGAAGTCTCAAATAACTAAACTCAGAAATGAAAGAGGGAACATTATGACTGATTTTACAAAAATAAAAAAAACTATAAGGAAGTAACAATTTTATGTCAACAAATTAGATAAGCTAGTGAAATGAACAAATTCCTAGAAACACAGAACCCACCAAGACTGAATCATAAAGAAATGAAAAATCTGAATAGACCTAAACTAAAAGGTGATTGCCTCAGTAATCAAAAGCCTCTAAGCAATGAAAACTCAGGAGCAGATGGCTTCACTGGCAAATTCTACCAAACATTTAGAGAATAATTTATACCAATCCTTCTCAAACTCTTTCAAAAAATTAAAGAGGAGGGTACACTTCCTAATTCATTCTATGAGTCCAGCATTACCGTGAAACCAAAGCCAGACAAAGGCACTACAAGGAAGGAGAACTACAGACCAATATCCCTGATGAATATTCATGCAAAAATTCTCAATAAAATACTAGCAAACTGAATTCAACAGCATATAAAAAGGATTATACACCATGAACAAGTGGGGTTTATTCCTGGAATGCAAGACTGTGCCAACTAGACTGCACTGCTGAGTGCCCAGATTAAACCTTATTTCTGGGTGTGTCTATGAGGGTGTTTCTGGGTGAGATTAGCATTTGAATCAGTGGACTCAGTAAAATAGATGGCCTTCCCAGTGTGGGTGGGCCCCATCCAATCCACTGAAGATCTGAATAGAACAAAAGGTGAAGGAAGGATGAATTTGCTCCTTTTTCTTTTTGTCTGCCTGCTTGAGCTGAGACACTGCTACCAGAAAGGGGTCCCAATCCAGACCCCAAGAGAGGGTTCTTGGATCTCGCACAATAAAGAATTCAGGGCGAGTTCATAAAGTGAAAGCAAGTTTATTAGGAAAGTAAAGGAATAAAAGAATGGCTACTCCATAGACAGAGCAGCCCCAAGTGCTGCTAGTTGCCCATTTTTATGGTTATTTCTTGGTTATATGCTAAACAAGGAGTGGATTATTTATGCCTCCCCTTTTTAGACCATACAAGGTAACTTCCTGATGCTGCCATGGCATTTGTAAACTGTCATGGCGCTGGTGGGAGTGTAGCAGCCAGGACAACCAGAGGTCACTCCCGTCGCCATCTTGGTTTTGGTGGGTTTTGGCCAGCTTCTTTAGTGCAATCCTGTTTTATCAGCAAGGTCCATCTGACCTGCATCTAGTGCTGACCTTTTATCTCATGCTGTGACTAAGAGTGCCTTAACTGTCTGGGAATGCAGCCCAGCAGGTCTCAGCCTCATTTTACCCAGCCCCTGCTCAAGATAGAGTTGCTCTTGTTTACACATCTTCTGACAACGTCAGTCTCCTGCCATTGGTTTGGGATTTACACCATCAGCTCCCCTGATTTTTAGGCCTTTGGACTTGGGCTGGAATTACACTACAAGCTTTTCTGAGTTTCCAACTTGCAGGCAGCAGATCTGCAGTTCTCAGCCTTCATAATCATGGCAGCCAACTTCTGATAATAAATCTTCTTTTATAAATATTTACCCTCTCTCTCTCTGTCTTATCTATCTATCTATCTATCTATCTATCTATCTATCTATCTATCTATCATCTATCTATCTATCTATCTATCTTATCCATCTATAATTTTCTTTTGGTTCTGTTTCTCTGGAGATTCCCAACTAATGAAATTTTAATCAAATACAAAAACAGTACTCATAGGCTCTGCCCCTGCTTCATGTGACTGTCACAAATTATATCTCTATAATACTATTTTATGCTCATTAACATAGATTTATATTTATTACATATTTATCTCTTAAATTCTGTATAAAATAAAAAATTGAGTTATAAACAAAAAATACAATAATACCGTTGTTTTCTATTTATCCATGTATTTACTTTTGCTGAAGAATGTCATATTTTTGTATGGCTTCAAGTTTCTGTCCAGTGTTTTTTCATTTCACTTAATCCATTTTTGGCATTTCTGGTTGGACAAGTCTATGGCAATGTATGCGTTCAGCCTTTGTTTGAGAATATATTAACTCTTCCTTCCTTTTTTTTTTTTTTTTTTTTTCCTGAGACAGAGTCTCGCTGTGTCGCCCACGCTGGAGTATAGTGGCATGATCTTGGCTCACTGCAACCTCCTCTTCCTGGGTTCAAGTGATTCTTGTGCCTCAGCTGGGACTATGTGTGTGGCCACCACACCTGGCTAATTTTTTTTGTAATTTTAATAGAGATGGGGTTTCACCATGTGTGCCAGGCTGGTCTCGAAGTCCTGACCTCAAGTTATCCGCCTGCCTTGGCCTCCCAAAGTGCTGGGATTACAGGTGTGAGCCGTAAGCCCAGTCTTCCTTCATTTTTGAAAGACAGTTTTGCCATACATAAAATCCTTGGTTGATTTTTTTTTTTCACTCCAGCAGTTTAAATATATAATCTCATTCCTTCTGGCCTCTTATAAGGTTTCTACTGAGAAATCTACCGATAATCTTATTGAGGTTTCCTTGTACATGATGAGCATCACTTTTCTCTTGCTGTTTTCAAACTTCTCTGTCGTTTGCTTTTGACAATTTGATTATAGTGTGTCTCATTGTGGGTCTCTTTGGGTTTATCCTACTTAGTGTTCATTGAGCTTCTTGGATAATATAGGCATGCCTTTCTCCTAATTTGGGATGTTTTCAGCCATTATTTCCTCAAGTAATCTATCTACCCCTTTCCCTCTCTTTCTTCTCCTTCTGCAATTTTTACAATCCCTATGTTGGTCTGTTTGACGGTGTCTCATAAGACTCATAGGCCCTGTTCACTTGCCTTCATTCTTTTTGCTCCTCAGACTTGATAATTTCAAAAGATTTGACTTCATGTTTGCTGATTCCTTCTTCTGCTTGTTTGAGTCAGCTGTTGAACCTCTCTAGTGAGTTTTTCAATTCAGTTCTTATGTGTTTTACTTCCAGAATTTCCTTATTGTTGTTACTGTCTATAATTTCTGTCTGTAGAGGTTTTTATTTTGTTCCTACGTTGTTTTTCTAATTTTCTTTTGCTCTTTGAGCATACTTAAGAGAGTTGTTTTAAAGTAAGTTTGAGATGTGTGTTACTGCAGGGATTGTTTCTGTGGTTGTATTGTGTCCTTTTGAATGAATTATGTTTTTTTGTTTCCTTGCATCTCTTGTGATTTAAATTGGGTATTTAAAAAAACAGCCACCTTCTCCAATCTTGCAAACTGGCATGGAAAACGTTCAGTAATTTATGAGCCCCTGATCCTCAAGATCAGACTGCGGTTATGGTTTAAAGTCTTCTCAGGTCTTTTCTGAACATGTGTCCTGACTTGGTCTATGTGTGTGTTTCCCCCACCACCCACCCTAATTAATTTTCTCTGGCTGCATTGAAAAGTCTTGATTCCCCAGAGTCTCATCCCAGCTTCCTATGGACTTAGATGTCCTATCGTAATGCTCTGTCCATACTCTCTTGCTCCCAAGTGCCCACGGATCTGCATTCCCTTTGCAGTTTTCATGTACACACCTACCACTGCCTTCTACAGCTTCTAGCCTGAGATCCAAAATATGCCAGTGTCCCCTGTCTGAGCTCTGAGTCAGGCAAGGCAAGACTAGACCCTCAGGTGACCCACAGAAAGGTCAGAATGTTGCAAACATTTCTACCCTGCTCTTTCCATCCCAAAGGGAAAACCAGGAATTAGGCTACTTCCTCCAGATTTCACTATGCTGGGAAGGTGAGACAAGGTAAGTAAAAATGCTATGAAATTTCCTACTGTATTGAAGGTAGATTTTTCTTGGTTGAGCTTTTTTTGGTTGCTGTAGATCTTTGACCTGTTTTCAGAGTTCCTATAAAGTTATTTTTGTCACTCTAGTGGTTTATTTGGTGTTTCTATGGGGGAACAAGGGCCTGAAGCTTCCTCATCCACTATCTTGCTGATGTCACTCCTAATAAAATATTTCGAAAGAAATTGGTGATGGGTGAATAGCACATGAGAAGGTACAGTTGTGTGTGTGGCTTCATTCGATTTCATTCCTCTGTCAAGAAAGAATCAACTAGAACCCAGAAGATAGTCCCGTTAATTCAACTTGTTTAGTGAGAAAAAAATACTGTATTAGTATGTGTATATCTATTTCATTCAATTCAATCTAATTTAACAAGTTGGTTTTAGCCCCTATAATTAGCAAAGAAAATAAAATATTTGGGTAGTTATATTTAAAAAAGCAATGCATAGAGAAAAGAAAAACAATAAAGAATAAATTTATGAAAAGAACCAAAAGGAACATTTGGGGAAAATTTATGAAAAGTTAGCTAACCCTCATAGCAATAGTTTATTTCATAAGTGTTGAAATGGAATATGAATAAGCAGAAAAAATATGACTACAATTTAGGAGCTATTGATGAACTCTAAAAGTGTGAAAAGCAGAGGTAATATAAAACATATACTTCTGCTGGGCCTAGTGGCTCATGCCTGTAACCCTAGCACTTTGGGAGGCCAAGGTGGGGTGGGGGAATAGCTTGACAGGAGTTCAAGACTAGTCTGGGCAACATGGTGAAGCCGTATCTCCACTAAAAAATTTAAAAATTAGGGCCAGGTGCGCTGGCTCATGCCTGTAATCTCAGCACTTTGGGAGGCCAAGGCAAGTGGATCGCTTGAGGCCGGGAGCTCAAAACCAGCCTGGCCAACATGGTGAAACCCTCTCTCTACTAAAAATACAAAAAATTAGCCCTGCATGGTGACGGGCGCCTGTAATCCCAGCTACTTGAGAGGTTGAGGCAGGAGAATTGCGTGAACCTGGGAAGTGGAGGTTGCAGTGAACCGAGATTGTGCCATTGTATTCCAACCCGAGAAACAAGAGTGAAATTCCATCTCAAAAAAATTTAAAAATAAAAAAATAAAAAAAAATTAGTTGGGCGTGGTGGCATGTGCCTGTGTTTCCAGCCTCTAGGGAGGCTGAGGTGGGAGGATTACTTGAGCCTGGGAGGCGGAGGTTGCAGGAAGCTGAGATCACACCACTGCACTCCAGTCTGGGTGACAGAGTGAGACCCTGTCTCAGGAAAAAAATACAAAAATCCCACAAAAAACCAAAAACTTCACATATTCTTTCTGTTTTCTATAATCTTTTCATTACTACTTCTGCTGTTTTCCATGCACCCCCATTTCCAAAAAAAAGATTTCCTAAGTAAAAGTAAAATTACTTGGGATAAGTTATACCGCAAAGAAAACATGGCTGTTTACTAAATATAATAAGTCACTTAGGAAAACCATTTTGGTAAACCATTGATTTTTGAAATTTAAATACTGGAATCAAGAAGGAAACAAACCTGCAAGAGGCTACATTCAGGTAAGCCTCTCCAACTTCTCTGAGCTCAAACTAAAGTGATACATTAGTTTAACAACAATTAATCTTTCCAGAAAGTTGCATATTTTCCCAATTACATTTTATTAGTTTGGTTGAAGTCTACTGTCTTTTTAACTACTTTTCTTCATTTATTGAATATGTATTTGTTATGAATTGAATGTTCATATCCCCCTAAATTCATATGTTGAATTCCCAATGTGATGGTATTTGAAGATGGGACTTTTGGGAGACAATTAGGTTTAAATAGTATCATGAGGGTGTGGCTTTCATGATGGGATTAATGCCCTTCTAAGAAGAAACATAACAGCTTTCTCTCTCCAAGGCTACCACCTCACTTGCCATTAAGGACACAGCAATAAAGTGGCCATCTACAAGCCAGGAACAGAGCCACGCTGGTACCTTGGGCTTAGATTTCTAGCCTCCAGAAATGTGAGAAAATAAATTTATGTTGTTTAAATCACCTAATCCATGGTATTTTGTTATGCCAGCCTGAGCAAATTAAGAAGTATTTGCTGAGCACTTTCTGTGTGCCCAGCATTGGGGTAAATGCTGAGTGTGAAATAAAACTAAGACACAGTCATTGATCTTAAGAATCAGAGTCTGTCTTGGGCAACTGACATATAAACCAATAATTTAATACCAAATGATCAGTGCTGCAGTAGGCCAAAACATAGAGCTCTGTGTGAGTACAGAGGAGAAAGCCTTCATATCTGCTATCATCCAGTGGTTCTATTTCATGTTCAAAAATGTCCTTAAGCCTCTTATAATTCCAAAATTCTGAGGTCCTGCGTGATGGTGAGTTTTCATGTTGTGTATTTGGGACTCATCTCCTGTCTTTTAATGCAAGATGCATCAGTGCATAAGTTAACGTCTCTGTATTTTCTTCCCAGTTTGGCATTTGACCAGACTTTGGGATAGTCACACCTCTCCAGCTTTTTGTTTCTCAGTTTTTCCATCTGTAAACTGAGATGTTAATATTTGTCATAAACTTCCGTACACTGATAAATTAAACAATGGGATAGTGCTCCAAGTGGGAAGGGAAAAAGCAAGCAAGAAGATTCGTGTTCCATTAAAGCGATAAAAATGATGTAGGACAACAAATAACAAAATTGATAAGGCTAATTCTCTTAAGCCAGTGCTTGTTAGATTACAATGGGCACACAAAGCACATGCAACTCTTGTTAAAATGCAGGTTTCGATTCAGAAAATCTGGGATGGTCTAAGACTCTGTGTTTCTACAGGCTCCCAGGTAGGCCGATGCTTCTGCCAGGTGGACTATACTATGAGCAACAAGATTTTAATGATTTCAGGCCCTACCGTAAGTGCAGGTATAATTTTCACAATTTCTAAACGTTTATTTACTTACCAGAGTCACTAAGGCATCACTTAAGATGGTGGTTCTCAAATTTTTTGGTTTCAGAACCCCTTTTACAATCTTAAAAACTGCTGTGGAGTGCTTACGTCTATCTGTACTTAGCACATTTGAAATTAAAATTGAGAAAATTTTAGAACACAGGAGTATATCACCATATATCCTATTATTTTTCAGACTCATCATGTTACTCCAGATCCGGTAGCCTCAAGAAAACACTACTCTACACTCATGAGAGACTGAGAATGAAAAAGCAAATAGTGTTTATTACTATTATGAAAATTCTTTTGACCTCCCTGATCCCTTGAAAGAAACTGCTGATTAAGATATTTTCCTTCCTTCCTTCTTTCTGCCCTTGCTCCCTTCCTCCCTTCCCTCCCTCCCTTGATTCCCTCCCTCTCTCCCTCTCTGCCCCCGTCTCTCTTTCGTTGTTTTTTGTTTCTTTCTACATAAGATCTCACTCTGTCATCCAGGCTGCAGTGTAGAGGCGCAATCGCAGCTTACTGTAGCCTAGAACTCCTAAACGCAAGTGATTCTCCTGTCTCAACCTCCTGAGTAGCTGGGACTATAGGTGTGTACCACCATGCCGCACTAACTAAAAAAAAAATTTTTTTTTTTTTTTTTATAGATAGGATCTCACTATATTGCTCAGCTGCTCTCAAACTCCTGGCCTCAAGTGATTCACCTGCCTGGGCCTCCCAAAATGCTGGGTTTACAAGTGTGAGCCACTGCACCTGGCCAAGACATTGTTCTTTCAATATACATAGCTGTACCACAAACACTACTAAATAAATCAGAAAACAACCTATGGTCATTTAATTCAGTTAAAGATGCCTTTCTTGAGAACCTAATATATATACAAATCAAAATATCCAAGTTTTTCCATTAAAAATATCTGATTAAAGCTGTAATTCTTATGTGTGGGAACTTTTAAGAAAATATCAATCTGATCTCCATCCAAACCAATTAAATTAATATTCCTGGAACTTAATATTGTTTAAACAACTAAGAGGTGATTCTAATTTGCAGCCAGAATTAAAAACCACTAGGTTAAGGAAGCAGGATATAAAGTACAGAGGCCCAAAGTAGAAGAAAGTGTGCACATGGGGTCGACATTGCTTAGGGGGTCAGATGGACCAGGTCAGAGTCTCGGTACTATTGTTACCTAGCTGTGTGATCTTACACAGTACGTTTATCATCCCTCACTTTCAGTTTCTTGAACTATAACTTGGGATAGTAATGGCTCAAACTCATATAGGGTTGTTCCGAGGATTAAATGAGGAAAAGCATGGAAAGCACATGGTAAATATTCATCAAATGTTAGCATTATTAATAGAGACATTAAGCACTGCAAAATCTAACCAGACAAACTATGAATTAAACACGTCTTGTGGGATGGAAGGTAGGTTGCAAACATTTGATGTGGACCTGGAAGGAAGATAATATTAATCCGAAGGCAATTGCCATCACCCTTGGCACAAATTGGCTTAACACAGCTTGGGGTATGATTGAATAGTGTGTTTTTGTTTTTGTTTCTTTAATCCTTGATGGAGAAAAGGAGCCAAAGTAGTAGATTTAGCAGAAAGGATTTTTGGCTACCGTTGATGGGTTCTGAAAGAGTTCATTGGATCTTTCACGTCCTGAGAAAGGAGCTCCCCTGAAACCATAATAAACCAGCCAGGCTATACTGCATAAACAGTCCCATTTACTGTTAGTATATAAACATTGCTTTGGCATTAATATAGAAAATATGAATCAGAGGGTCCTATTCATAAATACAATATTTGGATAAGAAGAAAAGCCACCATAGAGTTAATTTGCCCGTAAAGTCAAAGGGAAAAAAGAGGTGGAAGTAGAAATTCTGCTGTCAGTTTCAAGTAATACTTTGGATACATAGCAATTATCTGGTTAATCTGGTCAGTGTGGAAAAATTCAAGAACTCTTTCAAATTGGCTAGCCACACTAACCAAAGTATTCAAACAAGTAACAAATCTACTTTGTAGTGGGGAGAGGGGTACTGTTAAAAATATGTAACAAAATGGTACAGTATAACAAAAATGGTACAGTTTAGAACTAACAATCAGAGCAGATAATTGCCCAAGCAGACCCAATGTCAACTGTAAATATATGGTTCATCTGTACTTAGTGTACCCACTGACTATCAGCTTTAAGGTGGATAACATCTCTTGTCTCTTTTTCCTTAGCACTCTTTCATGAAAATTAACTCTTCAAGATATGTTACCTAAATATTTAGTGATCCCAGCTGGTTTTACGTACTCATCATTTTAACCACTTAACAACAACAAACATTCTTTATTTTTGATTGCAGAGACATCTGAAGAAAAAGAATTTTAATGCTCTGTGTCCTTTCAAAATAGATCATTTAGAATACTGTTAAGATTGTTTTGCCAGGCATGGTGGCTCTCACCTGTAATCCCAGCACTTTGGGAGGCCGAGTCAGGTGGATCATGAGGTCAGGAGCTCAAGACCAGCCTGGCCAAAATGGTGAAACCCCGTCTCTACTAAAAATACAAAATATTAGCTGGGCATGGTGGCAGGCACCTGTAATCCCAGTTACTCGGGAGGCTGAGGCAGGAGAATCACTTGAACTCAGAGGGCAGAGGTTGCAATGAACCGAGATCACACCACTGTACTCCAGCCTGGGCAACAGAGACTCTGTCTCGGGAAAAAAAAAAAAAAAAAAAAAAAAAAAAAAACTGAGAAAAACAAATTACATAATTTGTTCAAGTTTGTACCACTCGCAAATAAAGGAGCTAAGCTTCAAACCCACATAGCTGGACTGCAGAGCCCACACTCTCGAATATTATGCCTTACTGCCTAAACACAAAGGAGAATTTAATAAATGAAAAGTGTATTTCAAATCACTTTCAAAGTCCAGGTTAGTCAATATATCCTACCTGGTTAAAAAATAGCAATGGAACCCTACCTCACATTTATTTAAACAAATTAACACCAGGTAGATAATATATTTAATATTTAAGTAAACAAAAATTTAAAATAAAGATCAGGTATGTTACAAATAGTTCTGGTGCCACAAAAGAAATAGCACTCGGATACAAAATTTTCTTTTTTTCTTCTAAGCAAGGCAATTTACTTTTATAGAAGGGTGCACCCTCACAGACGGAGCAATGGTGAGCACAAACCTGGCCAAGGGAGGGGAGGGGGTTTTTATCCCTGACGTCCGCGGCCCCTGCGTTCCTCTATTGGCTAGGGTTAGACTGCACAGGCTCAACTAATTCCAACTGGCTAATTTAAAAAGGGTGACAGGGTGAGTGGTTTGGTGGGGAAAATGGTAATGGAAGGAGTCAGTGTGGAGAATGAGCCAGGGTGGAGCAGGTGATTGGAATGAGCCAGGGTGGGACAGGTGATCAGAATGAGTCAGGGCGGAGCAGGTAATCGGAATGAGCCAGGGTGGGACAAGTGATCAGAATGAGCCAGGGTGGGGCAGGTAATCAGAATGAGTCAAGGTGGAGCAGGGGATCGGAATGAGTCAGGGCAGAGCAGGTAATTGGAATGAGCCAGGGTGGGACAGGTGATCAGAATGAGTCAGGGCGGAGCAGGTAATCGGAATGGGCCAGGGTGGGACAGGTGATCAGAATGAGTCAGGGTGGAGCAGGTGATCAGAATGAGTCAGGGTGGAGCAGGTAATCGGAATGAGCCAGGGTGGGACAGGTGATCAGAATGAGTCAGGGCGGAGCAGGTAATCGGAATGGGCCAGGGTGGGACAGGTGATCAGAATGAGTCAGGGTGGAGCAGGTGATCAGAATGAGTCAGGGTGGAGCAGGTAATCGGAATGAGCCAGGGTGGGACAGGTGATCTGAGTGAGTCAGGGTGGAGCAGGTAATTGGAATGAGCCAGGGTGGGACAAGTGATCAGAATGAGTCAGGGTGGAGCAGGTAATTGGAATGAGCCAGGGTGGGACAGGTGATCAGAATGAGTCAGGGCGGAGCAGGTAATCGGAATGGGCCAGGGTGGGACAGGTGATCAGAATGAGTCAGGGTGGAGCAGGTGATCAGAATGAGTCAGGGTGGAGCAGGTAATCGGAATGAGCCAGGGTGGGACAGGTGATCTGAGTGAGTCAGGGTGGAGCAGGTAATCGGAATGAGCCAGGGTGGGACAAGTGATCAGAATGAGTCAGGGTGGAGCAGGTAATCGGAATGAGCCAGGGTGGGACAGGTGATCTGAGTGAGTCAGGGTGGAGCAGGTAATCGGAATGGGCCAGGGTGGGACAGGTGATCAGAATGAGTCAGGGCGGAGCAGGTAATCGGAATGAGCCAGGGTGGGACAGGTGATCAGAGTGAGTCAGGGTGGAGCAGGTAATCGGAATGGGCCAGGGTGGGACAGGTGATCAGAGTGAGTCAGGGTGGAGCAGGTAATCGGAATGAGCCAAGGTGGGACCGGTGATCTGAGTGAGTCAGGGTGGAGCAGGTAATCAGAATGAGTCAGGGTGGAGAAGGTGATTGGAATAAGTCAGGGTCAAGTAGGTGATTGCAAAAGGTTGCTTTATGTGTAAGTTAAGTTTAAAAGTAGAAGGCAAAGAAGAACATACTGACTTACTGATTCTTTGAGGAGAAATTTAGAACTCATATCTAACAGATAGATCATTGCTGCATGATTTTTAACAACAAAATCAAAATATCCATTAACTAAGGATTCGATTATAAATTGGAGTACATTCATACTGTGGATTACTGTTCAGTTATTTTAAAAATCGAGGCAGCATTATTTATACAACAGTGAAATGTGATGCAAAACATCATTGAACATAAAAAGGAACAGAACATTGTGTGTAGTGTGCTATCATTTGTTTTAGACGTGTGAGTGGTCTGAGTGCAGATGCATAGATGATCTTTAAAGTATGCACGGGAAGGCTGGGCATGGTGGCTCACGCCTGTAATCCCAGCACATTGGGAGGCTGAGGTGGGTGGATCACGAGGTCAGGAAATCGAGACCATCCTGGCAAACACAGTGAAACCCTGTCTCTACTAAAAATAGAAAAAATTAGCCGGGCGTGGTGGCAGGTGCCTGCAGTCCCAGCTAATTGGGAGGCTGAGGCAGGAGAATGGTGTGAACCTGGGAAGTGGAGCTTGCGGTGAGCCAAGATCGGGCCACTGCACTCCAGCCTGGGTGACAGAGCACGACTGTCTCAAAAAAAAGGATGTACAGGAATTAGAAATTAGGCAACAGGGATTGCCTATGGGGAAGAGAACTTGATGGCTAAGGTCCAGGGTGAGAGGAACTTAATGTTTACTGTATATCCTTTTGTGCCTTTTGAGATTTTTACAGTGTACATGCTATTACCCATTCATAAATAATAAAATTTAAAACCAACAAGTACAAGTGAGGATGTTTTAATCATTCCCTGCGTAATGCTCTCTCTGCCAGGTGAAGTAAGCAACTTTTGTGAAAACACAAAGAATAGTGAAGTTTAGAAGAAAAGAGTGGTGGAGAAAAAAAATAATGAATTTTTAAGGCTTACTTTTCTTCAGGTCATCTTGTCTTTTAACAAACTATGAACATTAAAGTTATTTAGAAAGTAACACATATTTGAGATAAGAATAACGATAGTGATAACAGCCAACACAATTGGTGTTTACACTTAGACGGACACATTTTAGTGCTTTGCGTACATTTATTTATTTAAGCCACACAGCAACTCTACATGCTGTGTGTGCGTGTGTATTATTATCCGCATTATTCTGAAGAGTAAATCTGAGTTTCCATTTGGTTCATCCCTCACAGCATTTCCACCAAATGAAGAGTCACAGAGTAGACAGGGGAAGATGACAAAGCCATCTGGTCACATTTCTACAGCCAGTCCCCAAGGCAGAGTTTTCCCGGACGACATCACCTCCCACAACTGGAATGATTCCAGAAGCACAAGGTCTTGCACTGGTTACAAGATGATGATGGTCCATGGGGTGGCCGCCTGTGAGCAAATGTCAACATTCAAAGACAATGTTGCTGATGGTGCAATTTCCTGCTTTGAATACCTCACATTCCTGCATGTTCACCGGGAGGGCTGAACTAAAGATTCATCCAGGACCATACACTGATTACCATGTGGTGGAGGATGTGTGAAGATGGAAAGGGCAATTAAGCACTCTGCTGACCGCTGATTATTATTTTATAGTGGTAACAGTTGTCCCACAGGGAAAGCTCTAAGCATGGCATTTTGAGAAAATTCCATGCCAAAATATAATTGCTCCACACCTCTATCCTAAGTGACCGAAACTCCATAGGAAGGAAGCATAGTTGCCTTCTGTCTGCTAGCTGCAACTTTTTAAATGAAAATAAAATGAAATATATACAGTTATCCCTCGCTATCCATGGGGGATTGGTTCCAGCATCCCCACAGATACCAAAATCCACAGATGTCCAAGTCACTGATATAAAATGGTATAGTATTTGTATATAACCTACACACGTCTTCCAAAATACTTTAAATAATCTCTAGATTACTTACAATACCGAATACAATGTGCTTAGTTTTTATGCTGTGTTTTAAAAAATGTTTTAATGTATTGTTATTTTTTTCCCAAATATTTTCAATTAGCTGTTGGTTGAATCTGTGAATGCAGAACCTGCACAAATAGAGAACTGACTGTGTGTGTGTGTGTGTGTGTGTGTTGTATGTGTATATATATGTATATGTATGTATGTGTATACATAGATACATATATAGTTAACATTTAACAAATAAGGTGAATCATATTAAAACAGCAAACACATAGGATTCAATCAGTTATTTGTTCTAAGCCTTACTATGCCTCTTAGTAACTCTGTGCAGCCAGGCAAGATTAATCTGTTTCTCATCTGTAAAATGGTGAAACTAATTCTCATTTCTTAGGGTTGTAGGGTGAGTTAATACACGCACACACCACACACACCACACGCACACACACATCACTTGATACAGAATCCAGTTAAATGCTAAAGCATGCAGTTAAATGTTCCACTAACATCAGTTTCCTCCCACACTTTCCTACCAATTAACCCCATCTTCTTGGCAGGCAGTGCAAGAATACTTTGCTGAAACCAAATTTGACCACCTTGCCTGGAACTGGCTTTTTGTGCAGTGACCACCCACACTCTCTTTTGCACTCCACTCCCCTGACCCTTGACCCAGTCTGCTCACTATAGTTCACAGCATGACGAGCCAATCTCACAATGAAGAGGGACATTTCCTACCTTTGAGAAAAAAAAAAAAAAAATGGGCAGAGAACCAGCAGACTTGTGGTGCCTTCCATTTCCCATCTGTAAATTTCTCAAAATCCTTTCCAGTAAGCAATCTCTTAGGGCTCATAATGTGATTAATAGTATTAAGTGTCTCTGTTGTCTTGAGCATTTCAGATGCAAATCTTTCTTAATAATGTACAGTCATTGTATTATGGACGGGAGACAGTTTGATCAGGCTCCTCTCTCTTCTCATGCATGCTAGAATCTGAGCGGGCTTACACGAATCCATCAGTCAATCAACAAGTAAAAGTTTTGCTTCATTTCAGCAATGAATTAATAGGGTTGCTGTGGATTAAATCCAAGTGTCCCCTCTGGAATCCAGAGACCTCAAATCAGCAGGGCTAGATAGAATTCACATCAGAGTGGCTCTTCCTGGGAGCCCTATACAAAATGATTATCAATTTTATATTTGTCTGAAATGCCACTGCTGTCAAGTTGAATCTTAAAAGTGCAAATATAAGTGACTACCATTTTCTCTCTGCAAAACTTGTTTCAGTATCACTTACCCTATTGGTGTTGTCATTTTCTTGAAACGTGATTTCCAAACTGTCCAGTCCTGACAACTGTGCCTCCCCTCTCCACTCCCTGCCCATTGACAACAAACTCTGCAGGATCTCACAATCACCTAGAACCACATGCCCTTGTCTGGGCATCCACTATTTTCCTTCCACTCACTGTCAGCTGCATTAAAATGGGCCAAGCCAGTGTTCAGTCACCCTCTTTATCTGCCTCACCATTCCTTCCTCTGCCTATTCATGCTGCTGCAGAGCTCTGGACCAGCTTCCTGTAATCTCCTGGAGGGGGAAATTTCTCCCTTTAGCTTGGCCTCCCAAGCCTGGTTGTTTTGGGTAACTGATTTCCTCCTCTCTCCTCATTAGGGTTCACATAGCTTCTTTGTTAGCCTGCTAACCTTTCTCCACCAGTGAGGAATTTCTTCTAAGCCCTAGGATTTCAGTGTGCTCCTATGCTTCCTGCTGTTGGAGTGCAGAATTTCCTGAGCCAGGGATGTATACGGTTGAGGCACTGCTGGGCTCTATCCTGACTGTACCTCATAGGGATCATCCTACTCTTTGTACAGTACATCACATTTGTATCCCAGGGCACTGAGTTCTGTCCCTACTTTGACATATCATTTCCTTAATTCCCCAAAGCTGAGAAAAGTGGAAAATCCTCCATTCTCCAAGTACTCTTAACCCCTACTCGCTCCGTTTTGACTTGGGAGTGGTCCTTCTCCTTCAATTCCCCATCTGAATGATTTAGTTTAATACAAGATAAATAACTAGAAAAGCAAAATGTTGTATGAGGTGTAGTCTTCCAACTGAGATCTCTTCTGAGTGCCCTATCAAAAATATTAAATAATTCAAAAATAAAAGGATTAGCAGAAATACTCGTGAGGGTAAATTCTCTGATCCTTTTTGTTTTTGATGGAGGAGTGTAAGTAGACACTGTTAACGATTTAAAGGATGAATGTGTATATGCGAGATCTCCTGAATAGTAACTAGAAAATGACCACAGACATAAGTTAATTTTAAATCTGAGAAGGGCTGGTCTGATGGTAGTGGGTTATCAGAATTTATTAACATTAGTGTCACTAAAGTTGGTATAAAACCCCCGATTGCTAAATTTGACTGGCTAGAAAAAATAAATAAATCTGAGAAGGTAATATTTACCAGCGAAAAGCCAAAGTAAAATACTTAATTTCTCACATGGTCAGATAACAGGAAATCCGACCCCTTTAATCCCTGCCTTACTACCTTCAGTTTCCCGACCTCCTCACTATATACCCTGATATAGCCCAGAATGCCAAGGAGTTTACTAGAATTTCAAGGAATTCTCAGTTTTCCAGCTTTATTTCTGGAGCACGGACTCAGATGCACCTCTTTTGATGACCTTCATTGCAGTTGCAAAGCAGCTATCCTTCTTCCAAAGGTAGAGCTAGCTGAATTCCAGGCGTTCTAAAAGGTTCTCTGTTGAATATGGCATAGCCACAAGGTTGAGGCATACTGTGGTTGGTCATGACCAAGGCCAAGGACCTAAGACTGGGCCTTCACTCCAATTCCTGCCCAGTCCCTGGCAGTACATTAAGTTAGACTTGCTCTTCCCTAATACATTGCTCATTTAGGAGTTCCCATAACCAAGTGACAATGAGTTGAACATATTAGCCTTCAGACACATTTTTTTCAGGCTACGAGACTGCCCCCAGGATGCATGCTCATCTCAGCACCCATACTCTGGGAGCTCCTGAACCACAAGACTTCAGTGTGGCAGCCCCGAGCTTCCTCTCTTTCTATTCTCTTGAAAAATTTATTAGGAGGACTCCACTGTTCTTCCCTGTTCCTGGGCCTTGGTTAAGGATATTATCTTCATCAAAACAGGTTTCCTTAACTTTGAATCTAAGAGAACAGGAGCTGGAAATCTGCTTGTAGACATCTGGACAATTGCCACATGAATTATTCACTCCTTTACAGTAAACTAAAAGCTCTGATTATTTATAGTTTCTACAAATTCCAACTCAGCGAACTGCCTACTGTGTTCTAAACCATGAACTCCTTGTGAACTTCAGGTCTTGTTGACTTCTATATCCGATGCTTACTGCCCCCGGTGCAGAACAGTGTTTGGCAAATACTAGTTAGATGGATCTGATGCCCAGAGGTCTCCTGCCCCTTCTAGGTAGTGGTGGTCTCCTCCAAGTCTCTGTTGGAGTTTCCCAACTAATCTGGATTCCGCCACTCATTGCTCACAGCTGTTCTAGGCCACGCCATTACCCTCAAAGGATGTTCTCCTGACGGGTCCTACACCTGAGCTATTCTTTGCAGGTGAGGTCAGGTGTGCTGTACTCTGACAAATAGGTATATTCTAAGCGTTCCATGAATAGAAGCTCTTGGCTCATCAAGAAGGTGATGACAGCTTTTCCAGGCATAGCCTTCTCATTACCCCCTTCTTAATGTTAAGTGGGCTGTGTGGAGTGGACTGTGTTATGTGAACAGATGAAGCCGGCCCTGCATCAAGGTTTGCAGCAACCAGCTTGCTTCCCTTCTCACCACACTCTCCCCCCAGAATCCATGCTGTCTGGGGCCACTTCCAGCACAGCTTCCGCTTCCTGTAGGCTAGAAAGAAAAATGATCTCGCTTGCCTTCAGGTTATATGTTTATCAGAAGACCTTCAGCAAAAGAGGAATGGAAAATGCCCTAGGTAAACTGAAGTTGGACTTCCAAATGAAAACTGTGTTACAGTTGTATTTGGACAGCCACTTAGCTTGAGGAGGAGCTGCCTATAGATAAATGATGTTCAGGTGTGCTGAGATTAAACTGAGACAGATTCTGCATCATTTGTTGGTTTGGGGTCAGAGACCAAATTAGGGACTGTATTTTATAATATTGAATATCTGGTCACTTAACGTTAGTTTGGATTGGTGTGTAGTTTCACAGGCCTCTGGGAAGTATTGTCCTTTTCAGTCTCACAAGCATATTAGTAATACTGCCAACTGTACCATCATTTTAAAATAAAAAAAGGTACAGTGCTTGACTCTAAGAATTTAACATCAAACAGAAGAGAACAGAACAATTTTAAAATAAGGCATTGTGTTTATGACATTAGGAATGGAAAAAAAGAAAACAAAACAGAACAAAAATGAACTAACAAATATTAGTCATCTGGTAACTAAAAAATCCAGGCTTTTGTGTTGTTGAGCATCATAAGTTTCTAAATAATACCATCCTACTTGCCCAATGGCTGCCACACTCTTGTCAATGACAATATTTATTTCCATTTAAAAAGTAAATATTTCCTAACAAAGGGCATAGGATTGAATGATATAGCTTTGTCTCCACCTGCAGGAATAAAGAGAATGAATTCTTATTCATTATTTGAAAATATGTAAGACCTCTAAGATCATCATTAAAAATATGAGGTGAAATCAATACTCGAGCTTTACTAATACATTCTTCTATAATGAAGTAATTGGATCAAAACAGGGTCAGTTTAAAAAAGACATAATTAATGTGAACCACTATACTCGTTTTTTTAACTTTTTGCTGAACTGTGATAGAACTATACAAAAGTTCACAGTCATCAATATACAGCTTGATGAATGATCACACAATAAACATACTTTTCTAATCATCATCCAGATCAAGGAACAGGACATTCACAGCACCCTTGAAGCTCCCTCAAGAGTCACACTTACTTTTCAAATCAGGATTCAAAGTCCTTGTTTTTAACCTATCCATCAGTCACATCCCATGGGAAAAAGGCATCTTACGGGCATGTGAGCCACAGACTGCAGACATCCTGTTCCCCGCCGAGCACCGTGGTCTAGGTGTTGCCCCTAAGAAACCCATCGCTAGGCCTCTGTTGTGATGGGGGGAGGCAGCCCCCAACTTCCTGTGGCTCCTGTCTTCTACTGTGGCTCCAAACACAATCAGCTTGTGCTCATGTTCAAGGACAGGTGTAGCCCTCATTTTCATTTCATCCTCAGTCTGGATGAACATGAGGAGAGATTGAGGTTATCTCCTCATCAAAACACATTTCTGGTGCACTTCTTGAAGATCCATGACACACAGTATTTAGGGAGGACTCCTGTCTGACCTGGACAAGAGTAGGGCCACCCACAGGTTACTACAAGCAGCATGTCCAACATTCTACACCTCCACCAAGGAAGAAATTAAACTCTTTTGCTTATTACCCAAACTACAACTTCTAACTAAAATAGATCTGCATCTGCTTTAGGTTATCTTAAGCTTCCTGTTGTCCAGTGTCTTGAAATGATTATTTCATAGTTTTTTCAGATTTTTGGTTGTTTCAGACATAAGGGTACCTCTAGTCCCTGTTACTCCATATTGGCTGGAAGCAGAAATCTGAAGAGTTATGCTCTGATGGCCCTCTGGCCTCTTGAAAAGAGCAAGGTTTCTAGAAATACAAAGCATCTGATGATTCCTAGGATTTTCTGTACAATGGGTAATGTTTTTCCCTTTACCCAATATGTGTAGTTGCTTGTTCTGTGACCACAAAGCCTGTAGATATTTTCAGATTTAGATTTAAAATCAATGAACGATATCATCTCCCACTGATTCAGCTGGGAAAGAACAAGTTCACATTGTAAGTTAACAACCCAAGGGAAAGGGTATGAGAAGAGAGGAAATCAGAAAGAAAATTATAAAACAACCAAATATAACAGGTTTAATTTTCTTCCCATAAAGTATTAATTAAAATCATTTGTTAGATTATTTCTAATATTTGTTAAAATTATTTGAAAAATATATTTGGATGTTTGTCATTCAAAGAGTTAAGCCAGGCTCCATGGGGGGACTTGGGACTGGTGACCCTGCCAGGTGCTTTTGGTAAAAGGGAGGTAACAATGTGTCTAGTGCATACATATTGTGGGCACACTTCAGCTATTCAAACCCAGACAGAGGAAATGGGGGAATTGGGGTGGGAGAGGGATGGGGCTTAGAAAATGAATAAAAAGAGAAAATGGCCCAAAACTCTTTGCTGTGGCTCTTCATGCAATGAAAGCCTGCATTGTGTCAAGCTGTGAGTCAAAATAAGAAGGTTATTCAGCTATCACAGCCTGCATCTAAAATATGAAATAGTTCTATTCCAGCCATTTAGTTTCTCATACTAAAAAAAGAAAAAGAAAAAAAAAAAAAGCCCTCTTCATTTGCTCCTACTTTTTTCTGCAGCCCACAGTCATTTCATATTTTCAGGGGAAAAACAAATGTTAACTTTTAAAAACCTCTCTTCTCTAACCTGTCAACTGATTTTGCACGTTCCAGTGAATTGGGATGAATGCTTGGACCTAATTTGATGTTTGCCAAAAAAAAGTCCTCCAGCCCTCTAATAAGCGCCCATGTATTATGTGGGTAGCAGCTCTCACCTCCCCTTCTCTTCTCTAAAACGGCTCCCCTCTGCATCCTTGTCCCCACCCCCAGGCCCTTCACCTCCATTTATTTTCCTTGGATAAGAGTCTCACAGTGAATAGGAAACATCTTTAAGAAGGGGAGAGGAGTTGTGAAAGAGATTTAGAGGCCAAATGGGGCCCTTGGAGAAAAAAGAATTCAGAACCGTTGATATAACTCAATGGCATTCACTGTTGCAGAGAGTAATGAACTTTTTACTTAGTTAGCAACAGTTCACCCAATGTCCTAGACTAATTTGAGGCCATTTTCCAAGAAGAAAAGAAAGCTATGCGGTTCACAGCCACGCATCTGGGCACAGTGCCGAGAGCCACCGCCATTCCTCGTGCAGATTTTTGTGCAAGGAAAAGACTAGCTCTTATCTTTGTTTCTCTGCCTGGTTCCTTGTGTGGCATTTTTTTCATATGCATAAACACAACGGGAAATTAAATGGCTCATAATCCATTCTGAAAGGTAAATTTTGCCTGAAAAATTATGTGCTATAACTTGAAAATAATATTCTATGTCCAGATGTCCTCAGACCTCCCTAAATAATAGAGTGTATATAAAACATCCAAGCATTTATCCTAAAGCCGAGTCTTCTATTCAGTTGGCTGAAAGTGTAATACACTGAGAACCCATGAGGTTTCTTGTCTCATTTATTCCATATTAATATGGATGTTGGGCCAAAAATAGTATTTTTTACTTCTGGTATTAATGAATTAATAAATTACTTCACCCCAGACATTGCCTTTAAATAGAAGAGACATTTCTTTCAGGGAAGGGCCAGCTGCCGGGGCATGCATGCCTGAGGGTAACATTTAGACTACTGGTGGTCTTGCCTTCCTTGGTGCCAGCCATCATGTTGCTCTGTATATTCAACAGCAAAGTTCTGAACATTTAAATTTAGTTTGGTCAGATATCAGGAGCTGGGATATTCTGATCCTATCAAACATCTTCTTTTCTCTTTTTGAAAGCAAGCTTGTTGGTGTGACAGCTGTACTTGAGAAAAGTAGGCAAAAAAGTAGATTTTGGTTTCTAGTTTGAACTCAATGCATTTGTAAGTCAAAAACTCAAAACTCTCTTTTCAGTCAACTTCCTGACACATGTTCTTGGAGTGTCACTGTGGACTTTGACTGGAGCAGATAGCAATTATTTTCTTTAAGTCCTCCATGGGTTAAAATTCTATTCACTCTTCATCCATCAGCAAGTTGCTTCCAATTTAAGAAATACTGTGACTTGCCTAGAGTAGGTACCTAACAAATGTTTTAATTTTATTTAATTTAGGATAATATCTCTGTGGACTATTTGGTAGCCGGATTCTTGAGCATTCTTGTAATGTTTGTTCATGATAGCTCAATTCTCAGAGGTGCAATTGAGGTGAATGATTCTGAAGTGATTTCTGGCCCTGGGTCCCCTTCCTGTGATGTCAGAGACACAGCTTTCTGAGGTGACTTTAGGACAGAACCCTGGAGAGGTCTTTGTTCAATGAAGCCACACTAAGAATCTGAAAGGATCTATTCAAGGGTTCCTGAATGGCTCCTCATGGCTCCAGCTGAGATTTATGCCTCTGATTTCAGCAGGACCCTGGGTGCCATTTGGTCTTTCTCATCTCCATGATGTTGAACCTGAGAAGTCACATAGCCTGGCTGGCACTTTTCCAGACCACTTCCTCTGATGAGAAAAGAAAAACAAGGCTTTGTGACACAGAAGAATGCATGCTGCCTGTCCTGGATCCGCAGCCTAGGCAAAACAGTATCCAGGTTCTGCAAAGCCCAATAGGATGATGTGGCGATAACACCTTTGCTTATAGGAATGATCAGCTTAAGGGACACCCATGACTGATGCCAGCAGCTTTTGTTCTTGTCTCTGGATTAGCTCTATCACAGGTCAAACAGACTCAGAATAGAATTAGTAATCGGCATCATTGCTAATACTTACTGAAAGCACTTACCATATACTCTGCACTGTTCTAAGCTCTTTACATTGATTTATTTTATTCTTACGACTCTATAAAGCAGATACTAATGTTATTTCTACTTTACTGGTGAAAAAATGGGAGCATAAAGGTTTTAAATAGATTGCTCAAGGTCACACAGTGTGACAGTTTACAGTAGCATGCAAATTTTTTGACACTCCTCTCTTCAAAAAGTGGAATATAATTTTCCTTCTCCCTTGATTTGAACCAGACTTAGAGATTCAATTCTAATAAAAAGCATATGGTGGAAGTGAGGGCACATGCTTCTTAGGCTAGGATGTAAGACATTACCCCTTCTACCTGGTTTTCTCATGGATTTCTCACTTTCAAGGAAGCCAGGCATCATCTGGTGAAGACTCTCAGGCAGCCTGTGTGGAGGCCCACAAGTGGAGGACTAAAACCAGACCAATGTGTCAGCCATGTGGATGAGCCACCCTGGCAGTGGTTCCCCTCCTGACCCAGTCAAGCCTTCAGATGACAACAACCATGATAGCCCCTGAGGCAAAACTGCCCAACTATGCCACTTCTGAATCTCTGACCTAGAGAAACTGTGAAATAATATTGTTTTAAATAAGTAAGTTTGAACAATTTGTTCTGTATTCATAGATAACTAATACAGCTTCTGAGTGGCAAAGTCAAGGGCGGTCTGAAGGCAGAGTCTACACTTTACTGCTATACCCTCTCCTGATACTAAGGAGATTATCAATAAGCTCAGATTCTGGCAATAAATGTTCAGTAAATGTTTTATCTAAGCTGCAGGAAATTCTGATGTGTTTTTAGACACTTAGAAATCAATAATGCACATTAGCTAGGTAGTCACTTCTTTCATTGGCTGTTATGAATTAATGCTGGTCAAGGCCTTTTGCTCTATGCTGCCTTTTCTAGGCTCTAGGTAGACACTACCTTTCCATTAGCACATTATTTCAGAGAAGGCTGTTGCAATTATAATTAGTCAGATTATAGCATCCTTTAGGGTCCTTCCTGTCCTGAGAATACACCATAGTCATCTTACCCAAATTGGATATGTATTAAATCTATCAACCTCAAGTATTAACCATTTTTGATAAACTATTCCTTTTAGGCTGGGAGGAAAATATAAGCAACTCATCTCTTAGGCAGGATAACTTCTGCACATAGTTATTTCCCATAATGTTTTGATTAGGACTGCTTAACTCTCAGAAGATTGACTCTTTGCTGCCACCTTGCTGATACCATGAATGTTAATGCCCATGGCACTGGGCTTTGCACAGAGTGGATATTCAGTAAATGGTAGTTCTTGTTTCTCTCCCACATATGCAGTTAGGAATACATTAGTCTTCCCAGAAATTGTTAGACTAGTCAATAAGTAACCATTATTTGACATAACCCCACTGGCTGCAGCAAACATACATTCCCTACTACCCTCTTTTCAGCATCAAGAAAACTGAAATATCTACTCAGAGAGTTAGAAGGCACATGATGAGTAATTTCCTAGTCATTTAGAGCCAGACCAGATGGCCTTAAAGATACTCCAACCAAGAAGAGCTGGCTAACCTGACTCTGGGATTCCAACACTGGTGATGCCTCACCAGGACAGATGCCAGTCTCTCTGCTGCCCCTCCTGTGTGTTGTTCACATGGCAGCCTTATTTCTGTTCTTAAAATCCAAAGCAAAGTTCAAGTTTTCTACCAGGTAATACAAACCTGGCCAGTTTCTGCCCCTGGCCTACCTCATCTTCCAAAACTTCTCACATTTTTCAGCCTAATAACATTGAACTTTATGTAGTTTCCCAAGTAGCTATCCTCTCTAGCTCCACACCCCCATCTTCTAACCTAGTTAACTCTTATTCTTACAGGAATCAGGTTATTGGTCAACTCACCTGGGGTATCGCCCTCCCATGCCACCTGAGCTCTGCCCTCATTCCTTGCTCTTCACTGCTGGAGTGGACCCCACCCTCTGTGCTCCAGGATTACTCTGAAAATAGCCCCCCATACTGAGTATGCTGTGTTGACACTATCTGTTTGAATGCTTATCTCCCCTACTACATTATAAGCCCCTGCCAACAGTGGCAGGGTCATATTTAACTTTGCCTTCTCAGTGTCTGGCAAAAAGAAGGTGCTTAATAAATTAGATAATGTATGCAAAGTACTTAGCCTAACACTTGACGTAGCAAGTGTTGTCAATTTGGTGATGGAACCAATTGTTACTTCTCACCTATCCACAAGCCAAAAAGCTGTTTTGGTTTCTTCCTGGTAACAACTAAAGAGAGAAAGGCTGAATGAACACAAAAAGAAAGAAATAGAAAAGACACATAGAATCAAGAATCTAAAGACACTAAAAATAAGTAATTAAATAAACAAAATTAAATGAGACTGATGAGAAAACTAAACAAAAGCAAGGGGAATTTGACAAACGTTCCTAGCAGCTACATAGTCCCCACTACGAAAGCAGCATCGACAGAAGTGGTAAATTCCCTATAACCTGAGTCACTATAGACCAGACCAGACAAACCGCTTGAAAGAATACAGCAGTAGACACCAGGGTACTGGCTGAATTAGTTGGCTTTTTTCATCTTCAATTTCTCTGATTCATTCACAAAATATTTATAACAGGGCCGCAAAACATTTGTTACATCTTTTCCCATTTGTTCTCCTTCATTTTCCAAAGGAAAAGTGTATAGTATTAATATTTACTTAGTTAAAACATTACCGGGCAAGGGGACTGTGCAAAATCAGAAGGGCTAATATCTAACAACAACAATGGAGAAGACAGAGACGACCATTTTACTGGAAACTTTTTTGACACAACCTGATTATTCTGATTAGGTCTATATTGGAAATAAAAAATTTAGGGCAGATTGCTTCTGGGTGTTTGTTGATTTATTCTTTGGATAAAATTGGTCAGAATAAACTTCCTTAAAATAACAACCACACATAACACACAAGTTGTACTTTCTCTTGCTCTCCTTCTGCCTACTCTTCCTCCCTCTTCTGCCTCTCTTTTTTCGTCTCAGAGTTCCTAGAAACAAAGCTAAACACTGGAAGGAAAGCGCTGACACTACTGTGTCTAGAATTGGTGGATTCTTGGTCTCACTGACTTCAAGAATGAAGCTGCGGACCCTCGCGGTGAGAGTTACAGTTCTTAAAGATGGTGTGTCCGGAGTTTGTTCCTTCAGACGTTCAGATGTGTCTGGAGCTTCTTCCTTCTGGTGGGTTCGTGGTCTCGCTGTTAGGAGTGAAGCTGCAGACCTTGGTGATGAGTGTTACAGCTCTTAAAGGCAGCGCGTCTGGAGTTGTTTGTTCTTCCCAGTGGGTTCGTGGTCTCGCTGGCTTTAGGAGTGAAGCTGCAGACCTTTGTGGTGAGTGTTACAGCTCATAACAACAGCGTGGACCCAAAGAGTGAGCAGCAGCAAGATTTATTGCAAAGAGTGAAACAACAAAGCTTCCACAGTGTGGAAGGGGACCCCAGCGGGTTGCCACTGCTGGCTTGGGCAGCCTGCGTTTATTCCCTTATCGGGTCCCACCCACATCCTGCTGATTGGCCTATTTTACAGAGAGCTGACTGGTCTGTTTTGTCAGAGTGCTGATTGGTGCGTTTACAATCCTTGAGCTAGACACACAGTCACAGAGTGCTAGTTAACTAGATACAGTTAGCTAGATAGAGTACCAATTGGTACATTTACAAACCTTGAGCTAGACACAGAGTTACAGAGTGCTAGTCCTCCAAGTCTCCACTAGGTTAGCTAGATACAGGGTACCAATTGGTGTATTTACAAACCCTGAGCTAGATCCAGAGTGCTGATTGGTGTATTTACAAACCCTGAGCTAGACACAGAGTGCTGACTGGTGTATTTACAAACCCTGAGCTAGATAGACACAGAGTGCTGACTGGTGTATTTACAAACCCTGAGCTAGACACAGAGTCACAGAGTGCTAGTCCTCCAAGTCTCCACTAGGTTAGTTAGATACAGGGTACCAATTGGTGTATTCACAAACCCTGAGCTAGACCCAGAGTGCTGACTGGTGTATTTACAAACCCTGAGCTAGACACAGTGCTGACTGGTGTATTTACAAACCCTGAGCTAGACACAGAGTGCTGACTGGTGTACAGACAATTCTCCGGCTATATATAAAAAGTTCTCCAAGTCCCCATCCAGTTCAGGAGCCCAGCTGGCTTCACCCAGTGGATCCTGCACCCGGGCTGCAGGCGGAGCTGCCTGCCAGTCCTGAGCCACGCCTGCACTCCTCAGCCCTTGGACTGTGGATGGGAACCGGCACCACGGAGCAGGAGGCGGCGCCCCTCCGGGAGGCTCAGGCCGCGGGGGAGCCCACCGCAGGGGGAGCTCAGACATGGCGGGCTGCAGGTCCCAAGCCTTACCCCGCGGGGAAGCAGCTAAACCTGGCGAGAATTTGAGTGCAGCGCCAGCGGGCTGGCACTGCTGGGGGACCAGGTGCAACCTCTGCAGCTGCTGGCCTGGGTGCTAAGCCCCTCATTGCCCTGGGCTGGCGGTGCTGGCTGGCTGCTCCCAGTGCAGGGCCCGCGGAGCCCGCACCCGAGCCCGCACCCACCGGAACTCGCACTGGCCCGCGAGCGCAGTGTGCAGCCCGGGTTCCCGCCCACATCTCTCCCTCCACACCTCCCGGCAAGCAGAGAGGGAGGAGGCTCCGGCCTCAGCCAGCCCAGAGAGGGGCTCCCACGGTGCCGTGGCAGGCTGAAGGGCTTCTCAAGTGCCGCCAGGGTGGACGCGGAGGCCGGAGGCTGAGGAGGCGCTGTGAGGGCTGCTGGCACATTGTCACCTCTCAGTATTCTTTTGTAGTTGTTTTCTTTAGCTTTTAAAATATAGTTATGTTTTTCCAGCTCTTTGTTGATCAGAATTTTGCCTAAAAAAAAAAACCTTTCAACCGGGTGCTGCGGCTCACACCTGTAATCCCAGTACTTTGGGAGGCCAAGGCGGGCAGATCACCTGAGGTAGGGAGTTCCAGACCAGCCTGACCAACATGGAGAAACCCCATCTGTACTAAAAATATGAAATTAGCCAGGCATGGTGGCGCATGCCTGTAATCCCAGCTACTCAGGAGGCAGAGGCAGGAGAATCACTTGAACCTGGGAGGCAGAGGTTGCGGTGAGCCGAGATCCCGCCATTGCACTCCAGCCTAGGCAACAAGAGAAAAACTCCGCCTCAAAAAAAAAAAAAAAAAAAAAAGATATTTCAGATGTATCTCTGGAAGATTATTTTAGGATATTTCCAGCTTTTACTGTAGCTGAATTCCGGATGCTTTAATCTGTTTTAGTATTGTATTAAAATGTAAAACTACATGAAAAAGAACTACGTTATTAGGGCTTTGTGAGTCACTCAAGCAAGGTCATAGGATGTGAGGGGTCAATGGGAGCAGGGAGCCTCCTGTACAACCCTCCTCAGTTTTAGTGATGAGGAAACCAAAACCCAGGATGAATAGTAAGGTTAAAGGCTACTGAAAGTCAAAGTCAGGACTGGATCCCAGATGTCCTCATTCTTCATCTAGAACTTTTCCCATTATACCAAGTGGGTAGAGTGTTTGGAGAAAACTGAGCTGTTGTATACTTTTTCTTTTTCTCAAATTTAATCCTAGAAACATAACTATAATGAAAATAAGAACAGCTAACATCCAGTGAATGTTGATTTTGTGCCCTCCACTGTTCTACACTTTTTACCTGTCTTAACTTATTTGAGTCACAACGTCATTACCCTCACCTGACCAATGAGGAAACTGAGACAAAATAGGTTATGTTTCCCAGAGTAACTTACCTCAGGTAACAGATGACAGACAAAATGGGACCTCCGGGCCAGGCCTGGCTCCAGAGCAGACACACCCATCCATGATGCCTGACAGCCTCCCAGCAAAAGCAGAACTTCCTCCAAGGCTGGGAGAGCAATGAGCAATGGAAATGCCCATTCCCCTGCCTGAGTGTTGATATTTCATTGTCATTTTTGTACCTTTGCATTTTTATAGCCTATTTAGTGCAACTATTAATAATAAATTTGCAATCTCTCAGAATTTTCTGAATATAATCACAGTGATTTTGCAACGGTGTGAAAATATAAACTTTGAAATTTTTTTCTGGCCAGCGGTGGCTCACAACTGTAATCCCAGCACTTTGGGAGGCTGAGGCAGGTGGATCATGAGGTCAGGATTTTGAGACCTGCTGGGCGAATATGGTGAAACCCTGTCTCTACTAAAAATAACAAAAATTACCTTGGCGTGGTGGTGTGTACTTGTAGTCCCAGCTACTCGGGAGGCTGAGGCAGAAGAATTGCTTGAACCTGGGAGGTGGAGGTTGCAGTGAGCCGAGATGGCACCACTGCACTCCAGCCTGGGTGACAGAGCAAAACTCTGTCTTAAAAGAAAAAACAAAAACAACAACAACAAAAAAGACATTTTTTTCCATCTTTGTGAACTACCTAGATGTAAAAATATTTAAAATTCTGCTCCAAACTACTGATAAAAGTAAATTATAAACAAAAAGACTTACAAAAGAACCAGCATAAAAGTCTATAGAAGTGAAAAGAAATTTTTAAATATCCACCACCACCAAAGAGTTTTTGAGCATCAGTTGTACTAAATACTAAATATAGTTCTCAAATTTGTTTTCTAAAACAACATTTAATAAGTATCTTATATTCTTCTGTAAACACCAGAAACAACTGGCCTAACAATTTGGGGGAAAAAAAATGATTTTTCACTGGCAAAAAGAAGCCTTCAAAATGTATATTACCTTCATAAAGTTTTAAAATCATATGCGGTTTGGGAAATAATAATGTGGAAGACTTTGAAAGTCAAGACTAAGGTTTCCTTTGGCAGCTATGAACTTGGGGCTTATTGATGAGCATCCTATAAATAGCATGCCCTCATTTGCCCCTTAAATATAGTCAGGGAAGCAGTCAGCCGGTCATTTCCTGCAATTTGACCATCCTGATCTGTGACTGTGGGGCAGTTTCGAAGCCTCTACAGTCAGCCCACACCACACACTCCTATGGATTTCTAACCAAACGTCTGCCAACCTTCACATTCCCTTTTATGATTAATTTCTAGGTTTATTTCAGTCAGTATTTAGACATGATTGGGGGAAAAAAAAGCAAAAGTGTCAATAGGTTTGTAATTTTCATTTCCATCTGGACCAGTTAGAGTACACCATGATAGGTTTTACATGTGCTATCCACAGCATTTCTTATTCTAAGGAATGTATTGACTTTTAAGCAATAAGAAGCTGATTATGAGGTGGACAGAACTTAAGTCATAAAAAATAATTAACCTATTTCCACAAAACTACTAGCTTTAAAAGAATCCTGATGGGAGTCAGGCTGGGACAGAGTTTCTACATTCCAGTGACTATTCTCTCCAAATAGAGTAACTCCTAAGTGACAGTGGCCCAGCTCTTTTACTAAATGGGTGCTGCCAATCTAAAATCATTCACTCTTCAGTTCAGGGCTTTTGTTTTCCTCTTGTTCTAACTGAAACAGAGGTAGAAACATAATCAGTTTCTAATAATTGAGAATTATGGTGTCCCTGCCTGTTTGGTTGTTAGTGTAAACATGTAAAAATGGCATAAATTATCTTTCTCTTTGTCAGAAGTATCAGAAATAGACAATCTCCAGTGCCTAAGATCATGTAAAGATCTTTCCCCTCACACTACCATGAAAGCTGATTTGGAAAGTGCCTATTGTGGCTTCCATTTAGGCCTAAGCCTCTTCCCAATAAATGTGTTTGTAAATACCCCAAATGACCTGTACCCTTGGAAGGCACCTCCTCCCTCTGGCTGCCTTGAAGACAGATGGGCTATTTTTCCCTTCCTGGCATTAGGATGGAGGGAAGGTGAAGAGGTAAGAGGAGCAGGGGGTGGATAGAAATGGCTTTGATCTTGCTGTGCCACTGGGGCAAGTCCCTCCATCTCTAAGGCCCTTCTGATTCTCGACTAATAAACAGGGAGACCCACGTCTACCTTGTTAGTTTGATGTTAGGAGACATAAAATATACAAAGCTCCTGACCCCAAATTGGTGATCCAAAATGGCAAATGTTCCAAAAGAAGATAGTCCCCACAGACAGTGGCAGGAGGGCAGGTCTTCACCAGCTAGCAACTGCTCTGCAACTGGAGCCTCTGGCTGGAACATCTGGGTTCTGTAAAAGCCTTCAGCTCCTCAATGGGGGCAAGAGAGCCCAAGGTAATTGGAAGAAGGATGTCTGTTTCCTAAAGAGACCATAAGGAAAATCAAGTACTTGGCTACCTGGACCATCCTTAAGAGGTCAAGAACTGAGCTCTCAGGCCAGCACAGGGAGTCTGAGAAGAGCCCCTAGGCCAGGAAACAGATGATAAGTGATGTGACTCCATGGTGCCAGGGAACTTTAGGAAAGCCTACGTCAGGTGTTTACTGACAGCTTCTCTAACTTGAAAAGACCAAGTCAATTCAACTGATGTTCAGATGCTAGTGTCCTGTAAAGAACACAAAGATGAGAAAGCTCCAGCCCCCTACCCTCAAACAATGGAGAGTTGAAGAAATGAAGACTACAAGCTCCCTGAGGGCAGGAATCATGTCTGTTTGGCTTAACATAGAATGCTTAGTGCTGAGTCAAATGCCTGGCACATGATAGGACTCAAGAGATGTTTATTGAATAAAATATGCAAAGAATTATGATGTGAGGCAGGTACAATATATTCTGGAGGCTCAGAGGTAGGAGAAGCATCAGTGGGTCAGGAGAGGAAATCAGGAAAAGTTTGATAAACTATTGTAAGAGTTTAAGCAAAACTGCAGCAAGGGAAGACATTTCAGGAAACAATGTGAGCAGAGGTGAAACACAAGATGTGTTCAGAGAACACATATCTTCCGATACATGCTCTGGGTTCTAATCACACCAAGCTTGTTGTGAGGAGCAACACCAGAACTGGAGTAGCAGGGCAAGGCCTTGCTGGGGAAGACCTGGAAGGGAGGCCTAGGCCTTTGTACTTAATTTGGAAGGCAGTTTTTGAATGAGACAGCGGCAGTTTTATTTCTACTCTGTGCCAGGCTTCAGCCTTCTCACCCCTGCTTTGTACCCTTGGAAGATATGTATCTTGCTCAGTGCTTTTCCCCCAGCACCAAGTATAGTGCCAGGAACCATTAGAAAGGTGTTGAATGGGCCGGGCGCGGTGGCTCAAGCCTGTAATCCCAGCACTTTGGGAGGCCAAGACGAGCGGATCACGAGGTCAGAAGATCGAGACCATCCTGGCTAACACGGTGAAACCCCATCTCTACTAAAAAATACAAAAAAATAGCCGGGCGAGGTGGCGGGCGCCTGTAGTCCCAGCTACTCGGGAGGCTGAGGCAGGAGAATGGCGTAAACCCGGGAGGCGGAGCTTGCAGTGAGCCGAGATCCGGCCACTGCACTCCAGCCTGGGCCACAGAGTGAGACTCCGTTTCAAAAAAAAAAAAAAAAAAAAGGTGTTGAATGGATAAATGAAAAAGTGAATCAGGCAGGGGGATGAGATGGGACCATGGCCATTTTTAATAACCATATGATCATATGTGCTTTTCAGTTACTTTATACGATTAAGCTTTCAAGTTATTATTTTCGGGGATGCTCAAAACAATTTGGTGAGGTGGGTAGACTATATATTTGTATTATCTTCCTCAGGCAAGTAAGAAAAGGCCAGTAGAGTTAAATGTACTTTGCCAAGGCATCAGCCCAAATGACAGATGGAACCATGACTGTCCTCCTGCAGAGGACCGTCCTCCTGTGCCAAGGCACTTCCTTGACTCTGACTCCAGAGTCCAGTCAGAAAGCTTACTGTAAAGATCAAGCAGCAGGGCCGGGTCTCCCTGGGGAGCCCTGGGCAGCGGGTGAGCCACCAGTTACCCCTCACTATAACTCCAGGTGTCTCTGGGACACACACCTGGCTATTCTTGTCTAGTGTGGAGACGATGGATAAAGAAGTGCTTAGAAATCTTACAGGATGACTTAAACACAGCAAATGCCTTTCAGTACCTGTGGGAAACAAGCCAGAAAGATGGCTGGATCTGTTACCTGCTGAGTGATACGCAGAGGACAGGCCCTAAGTTGTTGGGAATTGGTGGCCCTACCCATCAGCCTTGTATGGAATGGCCCTAAGCAGTGGCAGGCTTTCTTCCTGCTGATGTGGGAGGGGGTGGCAGTGCTCAGCAGTGCCACACGTGTCTGCATGGACCTGATCTGCAGCTACTTATATGACATGAGGAGCAGCTAATGAGGGGCAGCTAATGCTTGAGCCCCAGAGAATGTAGGATTTTCTTTAATGAAAGTGAACACTAAAAAGACAATTAATGTTATCAAGTGAGGTCTTGTAGAAACAAGAAGAGAAGGCAATGAGGCAGTGGAAGTTCTTTTGAAAAAAACCTCTTGGCAATAAAGAGTGTGGTAACTACACGCTTCAGTTGTTACTAAACTTTTCAGTAATTAAAACTTGATTGGGAGAAATGAAAGCCCGTGATCTTAGGCCTTTTTCATTTCAAATAAGCCTTTCACAATTAATTCTTGCACCATTCCTCTTAAAGCAAATTTGACAGTGAACTTTGTTCAGTATTCTGACTAATGGCTATAGCCACCTCTGCAAACACAAATGGATTTCTTTATCTTTTTAATCAAATGGATTAAATTAAATAGCATTGAAAGGAAAAATGAATAAACACGATAAACATGTACTATGGAGCATAATACAGGGGGCAGGGTGAGGCAGTGGAAAAAAAAATTGGATCCAGTGACAGAAGACCTGGGTTTCATTCAAGCTTCTGTCATATAAGACAAATACTTAATTGTCTCTTACTGTTGCTGCTTTATCTGTAAAAATGGAATGAGAAATAACATGTAACTTTGAGGACCTCAGTGAGGAGGCTGATGAGAGGCCATACATGAATGTGCTTTGTGAAGGCTCTATGGAAACGTTGGATGCTCTTAGCATCCCTGTTAACTGTCTCTAAGGACACCTCTGTCAATGTGACGGAGTCTTCGTGTGACATGTGTTGTCTCCTGGAGTGCTGAGGTCAGTGGCATTCCACTGGAGCCCAAAAAGAAAACCCAACTAATATGTGTAAGACAATAGTAGTAGTTGTGGGTGTTAATTAGATAAATTACCAAACTGCCTGCCACTTGTGATATGAACCAGAGAATATTTTTACTTTCTGATACTGATTTCTAATTTTCTTTGCAGGACAGATTTAAATTGTGTGTGGTACTATAAGGTAAAGAGTTCAACAGCATGACTGCTACATGTTAGCTACTTGTTTTAGTTAGTTCAGGCTGCTTAACAAAATACCTTAGACTGGGTAATTTATAAATAGAAATGTATTGCTAACAGTTCTAGGGGCTGGGAAGTCCAAGATCAAAGGCATCAGCAGATTCAGAGTCTGGTGAGGGCTTGCTCTCTGCTTCAAAGATGAGACCTTTCACACGATGGAAGAGGCAAACAAGCTCTCTCATGCCATTTTATAAGGGCACAAAACCCTTTCACGAGGGATCCAGCCACATGAACTAATCATCAACCAAAGGCCCCGCTCTCTTAATACCATTACCTTGGGGGTTAGGTTTCAACATATGAATTTCAGGTGGGACAGAAACCTTCAGACTATAGCAGTACTGTATTCAACTATTTCCCTCTACTCTTTTTTTTTTTTTTTTTTTTTTTTTTGAGACGGAGTCTCGCTCTGCCGCCCAGGCTGGAGTGCAGTGGCCGGATCTCAGCTCACTGCAAGCTCCGCCTCCTGGGTTCACGCCATTCTCCTGCCTCAGCCTCCCGAGTAGTTGGGACTACAGGCGCCCGCCACCGCGCCCGGCTAGTTTTTTGTATTTTTTAGTAGAGACGGGGTTTCACCGTGTTAGCCAGGATGGTCTCGATCTCCTGACCTCGTGATCCGCCCGTCTCGGCCTCCCAAAGTGCTGGGATTACAGGCTTGAGCCACCGCGCCCGGCCTTCCCTCTACTCTTAACTTCAGTTTTAACATAAAATAATAATTTATAATAATTGTTGGACACTATTGTCTATCTAGCTCTGTACTAAATTATTTGGCTTTGCACACATTATTTTAGTTCTCACAATAAACCTATACCTTAATGCAATTTATAATTCCTACCTGTGCAGATGAGAAAACAGGCTTAGAGAGGGCAAGTAATTTCTCCAAGGTCTCACAGCCAACAGCTGGAATTCATTTCTAAATGTACTCTTAATATCGCATTGGACACAGAACATGGTGGTAATCTGGAAAACTGCAACTGCCTGGCTGGAGAAAGTATAAGTTGGTTCAACCACCCTGAAAAACAATTTGGCACTCTCTTATAATCTTGAACATTCTCATATTCTGTAACCTAGAAATTTCACTCCAAGGTAGGGAGATTCTCATGCATTACACTAGTATGTGTACATAGGAATGTTATGGAAGCATTGTTCACAATGCTAAAGAAACAAAAGACTTTAGAAAAGCTCAGACATTCTGTTGACAGGAGGGTGACTAACTTGTCACAGTGGATTATATAGCAGTGAAGATAAATGAACTACAACTCCATAGAGGTGCAGAGATGAATCTTAACATTATGTTAAGTGAGGAAAAAACATTACAGAAGGGCTACCTACAGAATAATATTACCTTAATATGCAAAACTAAAAAATAATGAATAGGGACACATACATATGTGATAAAACCTTAAAAAAATCAAGTGAAAGTCAGGACAAAATTCAAGCAAATGCTTCCCTCTGATGGTAGGCAGGGGGTGGGATACATATGCACAGGTAGATACAAGAGTATTTGAAACATTCCAGTTATTAAGTTGAGTAGTGAAGTCTATAGGTGCCTGCTTTGTGGCTGAAATATAATAGTATTATATATTATTTTAAATGAAACAGGTATCACATAATTACAACTTTCTTCTTAAAAGTTACCACTGAGACTTGACTGCAAAGGTAGTATGAAGATGTGTGTATTGGGAGTCTCTGCTTCTCACTCCCACCCCCAGGAACCTAAAGCCTAGGTGACTAAAAAGAAAAAACATCAGATCAAGGGTATGGCTATGATTACCCAGGTTTGTTTTTCTGGCCCCTCCAAGCTAGAGGACTACCTGGGGCTCTTAGCCCTGGATAAACCATCCTGCCGGTATAGCAAAGCAGATGAGAAAGATTTGGCCACCCACACAGCAATCAAGAGCTCCTCTGGGTGGGCCAGGAAATTGCAATTGTCCCTGCCCTGTGGCAGCGCTAAGCCACCTGTGGAGTGGCAGTAGGGGCCAGGAGGAGTGGCAGTGTTCAGGGCTCAGCTGCCCAGCTGGTCCCTAGGGACCAGCAAGTAAGTGCCAGTGAGATATCAACACCAGAGCACTCCAGCTGAGGCAATTTAAAAGAGTGCATAATTGGACATAATAGAGTTAAAATATAATTGCCTCATTAAAATGGGTTACTAAATCTCATTGTGTGTGAGTGTGAAAGAGATAGACAGACATGTGTGTTAAACTGCAAGAAAGAGAAGTTACATAAATGAATGTGAGTGGGTAAGATCTGAGAGTGCCTGGCAGTGCCACCTAGATAGAAGAGACCCTGGTTCCTAATGGACAGTGTGTGGAAACCCCCGGCTTGTGGCTGCTCTTGTGCAATGACAGCTCAGAGTTGGGACCGACTAAATGTAACCAAGTCTCATCTTTTGCCAGCGGGTCTCCATTTTTAAAATCAAAGCTCCAGGTTAGGAATGCTTTTCTATCCCTTTGCTGTCTCTAGTTCACCTTGGCATGGCTACCAGAGCAAGCTGTAAAATTGGGACTTTTCATGTCTAGTTGCCTTCATGGCAGATTCAGAGCTGGATTTGAGGCTGTTGGCCTGAGTGACAGGAGCATGACTGCAGGGGTGAAATACTTCCAAGCAGCCACAGAAGTCTTTATCACCCTGTAGGGGAGCCCATACAAGTAACATTTTCTGCTCCTTCCCTGAAAGCTAGAACACAATCAGGCTTTGGTTAGATTTAGTAAATGCTCCCACCACTAACACACACAGAGAGAACGCTCTTCTTTGCTGACATGTGGTACATAAACTACAATGTTTCCTGCCACTGCCACCTCCACTCCCACTCTGAAAATCATCAATGCCCCCTATAAGAACTCCTGAAGGGAGAAAAATGTCACCTACTTACCTCCTTTAAAATATTTTCAAGAAAAGATCAGTAATTTCTGACAATTACCTAGAACTCTCATTATCCCAAGAGCCTCAAGTGGTCATGCTTCACTTTGTTCTCAATTTCCTAACATGAGTACAATCTGGCAATTAGCACAACTTAGTCCGGAAGGAGCAAAATTAATTTTTGTCTCAAAACCCTCACACATTAAAATGTCAAGACTAATGAGTTATTTTATTTTTTGTTGTAGAAAGCAGATAAACGTTAACAATCTGGTGTCAGTAAGTGTCACTAACAAGACCCAAAATATGCAGAGTGCTTATTGTAGGCATAGCTTAGGCAAGGAGATGAAGGAAGCAAATAGAGAAGGAAGGGGGTAGAGGGTTCCATACCCCAGCCCTAACCTGTACACAAAACGCTGATCATACCCCATCACCCTTTAAAACAAGAAATGTCAAGTCAACATGAGAGAGCTTAAATTCACCCTAACCAGCTTATGTGACTCATCTCTGCTGGTAAGCACCTGCCTTTAAATGCAGATTTTCACTTATATGCACAGATTTGTTTCTATGCATGATTAAATACTCTGTTGATTCTTCAGATAAGTTCAGAAGTGCAAAAAAGTAGGAGGATAAGCTTTTTAATTACAAGCAATTCAGCCTGGCAAATAGAACTCTCAACCTGTCCAAGTTCTGGACTTCCAAACCTTGCCAAGATCCCCATCTGCTTCTTCTGTGGGAGCTTGGGGAGGGGGTGCTGATTCAAGTTCCCACAGAAAGAATTAGAAAATCTTGGACCAAATGCTTAGTTCTAACAAATAAAGAGCCTCAGTTCTGGATAAAAGTTAAATTGTTAAGAGATTCCACTGCTCTGGTTTTGGGATGGGGTTAGGAGGGAGTAGTATGGGATGGGGTAGGATGGGGAAATGACAGAACCAGATTTCAGCTCATCTTGATGAAATTTGGAGTTACAAAGGCTACTCTTGTTCCCCCAGGTTTTTTTGGGAATGGGCCAGGGGTGACTGGATGCCGAGAATCCTCTGAGTGGCTCTCCCTACTCCACCTCCATGCCCAGTTTCCTTGAGTGCCAGGATACTCCAGAAGCCTCTGAATGGAGGCCCCTGAAATGTTATGCAACAGAAATTGGCAACCCTTTCCTTTCAAGCTGCCAAGCGGGAGAAGTGTTGGTAGGTGGTGGAGGAACAGGGAAGGTGAACGCAATGTGTTAGCTGGGAGTCGCGACTCAACATGTAAGGTGTCCCCAACTGTGTAGCCATTGCTCAATTGACAGGCAGATGGAGGGCAGATGGGCAAGAAGGGTGGAGACAGAGGCAGTATTGGGGAGAGGGTCCAGAAGCCAGAAGTGGCTGGGTGGCAGCTGCTGAGTCTCAGCCAGGCTGGCACAGTTATCAGGAAGCCTGGAGTGCCACCCTCTGGTAAGTGAGCCAAGGGTTGGTTGCTAAATCCTGTAACAGAACCCTCCCTACAGGCACTTGGCATTTGAGCTTTAATGGTTTTGGCACTTGGCCTAATTGCTCAGAATATGTGCTCGGTTAGAGAGTAATTCCTTCATCACACTCAGTAAGTATCTGCACACAGCACAGAAGCTGTGATATTTTTATTCCAGTAATTCCTTTGCCGACCACCAACATTCTATGAAACCTTCCTTGAGGCTAGTGGATATAAACCATACTCAGAGTTTTACATTAACTTTAGACTCCAGATTATGAATAATTTTTAAAGCAGAATGTCTACCCAGTAAGAAAACTGGTCTATTTTGTTCAAGAAACTATCTAGAAGGGAAGTTGCAACATACAGTTAACAAAAGGATTCACATTTTATCTTAAAACACCGAAAGCTGGAAATTAATCTGACATACTTGCTTATTCTTGTTAATGTGATTAAGTACCATAACACATTTTGGGATTAAGGTCATTTCAGTGAGTGAAATAAGATTATTTCTAGTATATGAGATATCTAGATTTTTCAGAGATTAAAGTCATATGCTAGTATTCAAAAATCAGTCAGAACCAATAGAATCCAAGTCACCCAATCCAGGGTTTGGGAGAGAAGGATAAGTGAACAATATGAATAAGGCCTCAATATGCTGTGAGAATTTGCTTAATTTGCCATGGGATCAAAGCAATTGGAGCTGCCAGTAATTCAAGTATCAGTGATTGGCTTAATTGGTAAGTCTACAGTTTATTTTTATAAACTGTGGAATAGAAGACAGAAAGAGATATCAGAGGGCATGGCAGAAGGAAGCCTCTTAGCGATTCTTTTTCAAGGAACAAATTTGATTGCCTCATTTCCTTGCTAAAAACTTTAATAGCAAAAATGCAAAGAACATACTTCTAAGTAACACATAGTTCAAAGAAGATATCATAATAGATAGAATTTATATATCTAGAAATAGCCTGAAAACATATAAAGCAAAAACTGGCAAAACTAAAAATACAGGAAAATCCACAATCATAAAGTATTTAACAAGTATCTCTCAGTAGCTGATACACCATGCAGATTAAAAATCAGAAAGGCTATAGATGATTTAAACAAGATTAACAAAATTTATCCTTTTACCATATACAGAGCACTGCGCCCAATACTACAGAAAACATATTATTTCTAAATCTAAAAAGGACAATTTACAAAAACAAATCATATGTTGGACTATAAAGCAAGTATGAATAAATATAAAAAGGTTGATACACAGAATATATTTTCTGGTTATAGTGGAATTAAGCTTGAAATCAGTAATATAAAAATAACTAGAAAATATTCATATGTTTGAAAATATATTTCTAAGTAATCTATGAGTCAAATAATAAATCAGTGGAAATTAGCAAATACTTCTGAAGTAAAAGGTAATGAAAATATGACATATAAAAGTTTATGGATATAGCTAAACCTGTGCTTAGATAGAAACACAGATGAACACATTAAATATATTTAAATGAATACATTACAACAGAAAGAGGTCTGAAAATCAGTAATATGAGCTTCCATTTCAAGAAGAGAAAAAGAGGAGAAAATAAAATACCAAGAAAGTAAAAGGAAGGAAAAATATAGAGCAAAAATAAATGAAATAGAAAACAAATATACAATAAAAAAAAAATCAACCAAGTCAAAAATAGGTTCTTTGAAAGGATAAATAAAATCTGTAATTCTTCCAAGACTACCCAAGGAAAAAAAGAAAGACAACACAAATTACCAATATTAGGTCTACAGACCTTAAAAAAGTAAAATGATAGTAAGGAGAACATTATGACAAAAACATTTAGATGAAATGGACATATGCCTTGCAAAATAAAATTTACCAAAACTGACACAAGAAGAAATAGAACAGCTAAAGAGTTTTACATCTATTTAGAAAATGAGATTTTTAATTAAAAACCTTCCCACAAAGGCATCTCCAGGTTTAGTTGGCTCTACTTGAAACGCTTCTGAATATTTAAGAAAGAACTAACAACAATCTTACATTCTTCCAGATAACAGAAAGAGAGAATATATCCCAATTTGTTTTATGAGGCCAGTATTATTATATTATCAAAACCTGACAAAGACCTTTAAAGAAAGGAAAATTACAGGGCAATCTTTCTCATGAACAAAGATGCAAAGATCCTAAATGAAGTGTTATCATATAAAATAAAAAGATATATAAAAAGGATAGTACATTATGACCACTGGGTTTATTCCAGAAATGCAAGGCTGATGTTTGAAATTCTCCATATTAAGTAAATAAAAGGGGGGGAGGCACAGATATCAAAATTCTCCCCAAATTGATACTGATACTCCCCAAATTGATCTCTAAATAGACACAGAAAAAAAACTGATCGAATTCAATACTTATTTGTTCTTTAAAATAATCAGGACACACCAGGAACAGAAAGGAATTTTCTTAATTTGATAAAGCTTATCTACAAAACACGTATCTAACAAACAATTGAAAGCTTCCTCTCCTTCCATAAAATTTACAATTAATAAGTAAATTTAGCAAGGTCACTACTAAATATACAAAAACATACAAAACTAAATCCAGTGATTTATACAGAAAGGGAAAATAATACGATCAACTTAGGCTTATTTTGGGAATGCAAGAGTGATTTAAGGCCAGGAAAATTATAAATATCATTTATCACATTAACAAAGAAAGGAGAAAAGCGAAATGATCATCTCAGTAGATTCTGAAAGTGGTTTAATAAAATTCAACATCCATTCATAATTAATAACAGCATGTAAGATACAAAATTACTTCCTCTCTGATAAAGATTATCTGCTGAAAACTTACAGCAAGTATAATTCTCTATGGTGAGATACTGAAAGCTGAATTAAGAAAAATAACCATTATCATAGCTATTAGTTAACATTCTGCTGGAGGTTCTAGCCAGCATAAAAGAAAAGAAAAAGAAATAAAGGGTACATAGGCTTCACAGAAAAAAAAAAACAAAAAACCTCTCATTTTGTCTCAAATAGATCTATATAGAGAAAACTCAAAGAAAAATCACTGAAAATAATATTACGAAGGTGCCTGGATCTATTATAATCAACATATAAAATCAACTCCACATCTTTATTTTTTAATTGTACATTATTTATGGGGTACAGTGTGATTTTTGATACATGTATCCATGTGTAATGATCTAACAGGGTAATCAGCAAATACATCACCTCAAATGTTTATAATTTGTGTCAGACACATTCAAAATCTTCTCTTCTAGCTATTTGAAAATATATAATAGATTGTTAATTATAGTCACCCTATAGTGCTATAGAACACTAGAATTTTTCTACTATTTAGCTGTACTTTTGTATCCATTAAACAACCCCTGACTATCCCCACCATCTCCTTACATGTCCCTGCCTCTAGTATCAACTATTCTATATTCTACTTCTATGAGATGAATGTTTTTATCTTCCATCTAAGAACATGCAGTATTTATATTTCTGTGCCTGGCTTATTTCACTAAATATACAATGTCCTCCAAGCTTATCCATGTTGGCACAAATGAGATAATTTTGTTATTTTTTTAATGGCTAAATAGTATTCCCCTGTGTATATATGCCACATTTTCTTTATCTACTCATCTGTTAAAGGACACAAGTTGATTCCATATCTTGGCTATTGTGAATAGTGCTGCAGTAAACATGGGAGTAAAAATAAAATATCTCTTCAACATATTCATAATTTCCTTTAGATATATACCCAGTAGTGAGATGGCTGGATCATATGGTAGTTCTATTTTTAGTTTTTAGAGGAATCTCTATACTGTTTTCCATAGTGGCTGGACTAATTTACAACAGCATATGCATTCCCATTTCTGTGCATTCTTGTTAGCATTTGTTATTTTTTTCTCTTTTTGATAGTAGCCAAAATGAGATAATATCTCATTGTGGTTTTGGTGTGCATTTCCCTGATGATTAGTGGTGTTGAGCTTTTTTTTTTTTTCCCCATATACCTGTTGGCCACTTGTGTCTGGTTTTGAGAGATGTCTATTTGGCTCTTTTGCCCATTTTTAAAATTGGATTTTTTTGTTGTTGTTGCTCAGTTGTTTGAGGTCCTTATATATTCTAAATATCAATCTCCTGTCAGATGAATAGTTTGCAAATATCTTCTGAAGGTTGTATCTTCACTCTATTGATTATTTCTTTTACTGTGCTGAATCTTTTTAGTTTGATATAATCTTATTTGTCCATTTTTGCTTTTGTTGCCTGTGCTTTTGAGGTTTTCTCCATAAAATCTTCACCCAGGCCAGGGTACTGAAGTGTTTCCCCTATGTTTTCTTCTAGTAGTTTCGTACTTTCAGGTCTTACGTTTAAGTTTTTTATCCATTCGGGGTCTAGTTTCACTTTCTGCATATGAATATCAGTTTGCAACTGCTGCACATAGAAGTCAATTCCATTCCATATACAGCAACAAATAATTGTAAGTGTAACTTAAGAATAGATATCATTTATACTCTTAACAAGAACTGTAAGTTTCTTAGGAATAAACACCAAAGTTTTCTCAGATATATATTAAGAAAATTACAGTGTTTTTGAAGGACATTAAAACTACCCTAATAGGGAAATTTTGACATGCTGTGAGTTGGATTAATCTAATAAAGATATCAATTCTCCCCAAATTGATACATAGAGTTGAAGTAATCCCAACCATATTCCCAATAGCCGTTGAAGAAATGTAAGTGGATTCTCTATTATAGTGACAAATTTACATTGCTATTTGTGGAATGGCAGAAAGCCAAGAATGGCTAAGGCACTCTAGATGAAGAAAAGAAAATGAAGCACTGTGCCATATATTGAGACTTACTATAAAGTTATAATAATGACATTCGTTGTTGGTGCAGGAATGAATAAACCTATAAAAAGAGTGCAGTAAAAATACATAAATTTATTCACATATGGGAATTTGATATATGACAGAGATGGTACTAGCCTTCCCCCACTATTATCACACACAGAAAGAAGAAAGCAATACTAATTCTACACCATCCCCCAGAGACCTGAGGTTACAAAGAGCAACACCAGAGCTAATGATTTACCACTTGCAGAGAGTCTTTTGGTAAATCAAAGTAGTGTGTTTGCACATTTTTTGGTTAAATGCAAATTCTGTTATGGTTTGTTATTATATGATCCGTTATATTAACCTATTAATACTCAGCTCAGTGGGGAAATTATTTTCTTTTTTGTAAGATTTAGAATAAAGGCAGGGTACATTGAGGTGTTCTTTCTGTTTTTGTTGTTTATTTTCTTTTTTAGCAGCACCTTTTGGCTTTTTAATGCTTAGCTTGCTTATATCTTTGTTTGTAAAAGAATCTAATAGTTTTAAGCAAGGAAAATTCCTAGTCTGCAATTAAATATGTATGGCAATTATGTGGAATACTAATCAAATCTTTGGTGTCCTTTCTAAGACTTAGCTTCTAAGGTAAATTCATTTTTCTACCTCAGTTCAATCTTCATTATCATTTTACTTTCCACTGGAGGCCCAGCTAGCACGACAGTGGCCAGCTCTTGCCTGAATCCCGAAAATTAGACTTATATAGATGATACCCCCAGAAAGACTCAGGGCAATCTCAACACAGGAGACCCAACTTTTGATGCTGGCTTGCATTCTTGCTTCTTGTCATTTTGCTTTTAGTAGGCCAAAGCTAATACTTCTCCAGTGGAATTTCAGATGCTGACATTGATGGAAAAAAGAGTATATTTAAGTAAATTAATTTCCTGGTAGCAAAGGTGTAAACTTTGAAATCCTAGACTGGCTTAGACTTTCACTGTTAAATTCACAATAATATAACACTTTGCCAAAAGATGCTATGTCCCCTCAAAGCAAGCAAATATAACATATGAATACTTTTGGCCCTATCAACAATTTCCCCAATTTAGCTAATTTTTGTAAGCTTAGTACCATTTATTTTTACTTACTAAATTGTCGGTGCTAAGAAAGTTTTATTTTTAACATTCACTGGTATTAAGGTTAGTTGGATTTGATAGACTAATATGCTGTTATTAATCTAATTATTAATATTACATTCATTTCTCAGCTAGTTTATAGAAATTTCATATTTGGACCTGCAAAAATACATAATTATATTATCTATCTTCCAAAGCACATTCTCTCAGAGGTGAAGTAAGTATGTAATTTCAAGATGATAGGTAATTGTGCTTAATACAATTATAGTCCCAAAGTAACCATATGTAGTCCTATCTATTTATAATATTATCTAAACAGCATATTTAACTAAATATGTATTCAATATTATTCAGTATTATTATATGACTCTGCATTTCACTTATATATTTATTTTAAAGTGCATAGTGTATTAAAAAAACTGATAAATATTCCAAGACTGGACAATTATATATCAGTACTATTGCCAGGTTCAAGGAAAATATCCCTCAATTTCTAGTTTTCAAAAGAGGCCATCAGATCACAAAACCACAGTAAGATCACAATTAAGACATGAGAACTGGCCTGTTTTAATTCCATTATATTTGCAATTTACTTTGAGAAAAAATTCATATAACATAAAATTTACCATTTTAAAAAGAGCACAATCCAGTGGCTTTTAGTATACTCAATGCTGTGCAACCATCATACTGTGTAATTCCAGGACATTTCTATCACTCCAAAAAGTACCTGTTAGCAGTCTCTTCCTGATCAGTTCCTCTCCCTATCCCCTGGAAACTGCTAATCTACTTTCATGTCTCTGTGGATTTGCCAATTCTGGAGATTTCATTAAAATGGAATCAAATTATATATAGCCTTTTGTGTTTGGCTTCTAATTAGAATAATGTTTTCAAGATTCATCCATGTTGAAGCATGTTTCAGTAGTCCATTCCTTTTTATAAATGAATAATATTTCATTGTACAGATATATCACATTTTGTTTATCCATTCATTATCTGATGGACATTTCAGTTGTTTCTAATTTTCAGTTATTATAAATGCTGCCATGAATATTCACGTAAGTCTTGTGTAGACATAAATTTTCAATTATCTTGGGTAAAAGCCTAGGCATAGAAATGCTAGGTCATATCATAACTCTACTTAACTTTTTGAGGAACCGCTTGTTAAACTGTTTTCCACATCAGTTGTACCACTTTACATCCCCACCAGCAACGAATGGGACTTCCAAGTTCTCCACATCATACCAGCTTCTAAAATTAATAACGTTATAGTCACCTTGATATGTGCAAAGTAGAATCTCATTGTGATTCTGACTTGCATTTCCCTAATGACTAATGATGTTGATCATTTTTTCATGTTAGGGTTAGGGTTAGCTATCTGTGTATCTTCTTTGGTTAAATACCTATTCAAATACTTTGCACACTTTAAAATTTAGTTGTCTTTTGTTTTGTTTTTCAAGGAAGAACTTGATGTCCCAAAATTATTATTTTTTTTTGTAGAGATGGGGTCTTGCTATGTTTCCCAGGATACTCTTGAATTCCTGGCCTCAAGCAATCTTCTCACCTAGTGCTGGGATCACAGGCATGAGCCACCGTGCCCAGCTCAGTTGTCTTTTTTTTTTTTTGAGAAGGAGTCTTGCTCTGTCGCCAGGCTGAAGTGCAGTGGTGCAATCTTGGCTCACTGAAACCTAATGACTAATGATGTTGATCATTTTTTCATGTTAGGGTTAGGGTTAGCTATCTGTGTATCTTCTTTGGTTAAATACCTATTCAAATACTTTGCACACTTTAAAATTTAGTTGTCTTTTGTTTTGTTTTTCAAGGAAGAACTTGATGTCCCAAAATTATTATTTTTTTTTGTAGAGATGGGGTCTTGCTATGTTTCCCAGGATACTCTTGAATTCCTGGCCTCAAGCAATCTTCTCACCTAGTGCTGGGATCACAGGCATGAGCCACCGTGCCCAGCTCAGTTGTCTTTTTTTTTTTTTGAGAAGGAGTCTTGCTCTGTCGCCAGGCTGAAGTGCAGTGGCGCAATCTTGGCTCACTGAAACCTCCACCTCCTGGGTTCAAGTGATTCTCCTGCCTCAGCCTCCCGAGTAGCTGGGATTACAGGTACCTGCCACCACACCCGGCTAATTTTTGTATTTTTAGTAGAGACGGGGTGTCCCCATGTTGGACAGTATGGTCTCCATCTCTTGACCTCAAGATCTGCCCACCTTGGACTCCCAAAGTGCTGGGATTACAGGCATGAACCACCACGCCAGCCCTCAGTTGTCTTTTTATTGCTGAATTGCAAGAGTTATATTTTGGATACACAGCCGATCCTTGAGCAATATGGGTTTGAACTGTGTGGGTTCACTTACACATGGATTTTTTTTTCAACCAAAGCAAACAAACAAAAAAAAAAACAGTACTCGTAAGGTGTGAAACCTGCATATATGGAGGAATGGCTTTTCATATACATGGATTCTACAGGGCCAGTTTTTAAGACTCAAGTATGTGCAGATTTTGGTATACAACCACATATACCAAGGGATGAATATATATTCTAGATACCAGATTCTTGTCAGACAAAAAACTTGCAAATATTTTCTACCATTGGGTGGGTTGTCTTTTCACTTTCTTGATAGAGTCCTTTAATGCATATATTTTAAAATTTTAATAAAAACCCAATTATATTTTCTTTGCATGCTTGCACTTTTGGTGTCATATTTAAGAAACCATCACCTAATATAAGGCCATCTACATTTCCTTCTGGAGATTTATAGTTTTAGCTCTTATATTCAGATCTTCCATCTATTTCTAGTTCATTTTTGTATATTTTTGTAGATTTCCAGTTGTCACAGCCCCATTTTCTGAAAAGACAATTCTTTCCCCCATTGAATGGTCTTGGAAGCCTTGTAAAAAAATCAATTGAGCATAGATATATATGTTTATTTCTGGACTCTTAAATTTTATTCCATTGAAATATATGTCCATTCTTATGCCACTACCACACTGTTTTGATAACTGGAGCATTGTAATAAATTTTGATATTGGGAAGTTTCAAGTTGGGTTGGCCATAGTTCTCCACATATACAAATAAATTCTAGAATCAGCTTGTCCATTTCTTAAAAAAAAAAAAAAAACAAGCAGATGAAACTTTGATAGGAATTGCAATTAATCTGTAGATCAATTTGGGGGGATATTGTCATGGTAATAATAAGTCCTCTGATCCATGAACACAGGATGTCTTTCTAGGCCATCTTTAATTTCTTACAACAGTATTTTGTAGCTTCCAATAGACAAATATTTCACTTCTGTGGTTAAGTTTATTCCTAAGTATTTTATTCTGTTTGGTGTTACTGTAAATGAAATTTGCTTAATGTTCAGATTGCTCACTGCTACTGTATACAACAGATATTTCCACAGTGATCTTGTATCCTACAATGTTGCTAAGCTTATTAGCTCTAGTTTCAGGGCTTTTTAGAAAGATTATTTAGGATGTTATATATATTTTTTGATATTTTGTGTATATGTGTATATACATAAATACATATATCTGTATATATATAACCATGTCATCTACAAATCAACATAGTTTTACTTCTTCCTTTTCAATCTAAGTGCCTTTTGTTTCTTTTTCTCATCTAATTGCTACGGCTATAATATCAAGTACAATGTGGAATAGAACTGTTGAGTATCCATGTCTTGTTCATGATCTCAGGAAGAAAGCTTTCAGTTTTTCATCATTAAGTATAATGTTAGCTGTGGGTTTATTCATAGATTCCTTTCATCAGTTTGAGGAAGTCCCCTTTTTCACTTATAAAAGGGTGTTTCCTTTTTTTAAGTCTCACTCTGTCACCTAGGTTGGAGTGTAGTGGCATAATCATAGCTCACTACAGAGTCAACCTGGGAGGCATGAGTCACTGTGCCTAGCTGGTGCTGGATTTTTATCAAATGCTTTTTCTACAATCACTGAGGTGATCATGTATTTTGTTTTGTTTTTATTAATACGATGTAGTACATTAATTGCTTTTCATACATTCAGTTGACCTTACATTCCTGAGATAAATTCACTTGGTTGTAGCATATAATTTTTTAAAACAATGCTGGATTCTGTTTGCTAGTATTTTGTTGAGCATTTTGCATAGATCTTCATTAGGGATATTGGTCTGTAGTCTTCTTGTGATGTCTTTCCTGTCTTTGTTGTACCAATAACAAATATTAGCCTTGTAGAATAAACACATCAGGGTGTGTTCCCTCCTCTTTTGGGGGAAAAATTTGATTAGTGTTAATTCCTCTTTGAATGTCTAGTAGAATTCACCAGTGAATTCACCAGTAATGACATCTAGTAGAATTCACCTGCGAAACCACCAGTGTATTCCCCAGTGAAGCAATTCACTAGGCTTTGTTGTTGTTGGGAGTTTTTTGATTACTGACTCCATCTTGTTGCTATAGGTCTATCCAGATTTTATATTTCTTCTTGAGTTTATTTTGGTACTTTGTGTTTTTCATTTGTCCACTTTCACTTGTTTGCATATATTAATAGCATTCTGTTATCCTTATTTTGTAAGTTCAGTAATGTCCCCTCTTTCATACTTCAGTAATTTTTATTATTATTATTATTGTTCAGTCAGCTAAAGGTTAGTGTTTCTATCCTTTCAAAGAATTTACTTTTGGTTTTGTTAATCTTCTATATCATTTTTCTAGTCTCTATTTTGTCTCTGTTATAATCTTTATTATTTCCTTTTTCTTGCATTAGGTTTAGTTTGCTCTTCTTTTATGTTTCTTAAGGTTATTGATTCGGTTATTTCTTTCCCTTTAAGGTAGGCTATAAATTTCCCTCAGAACTATTTTTGCTGCGTTTCATAAGATTTGGTATGGTGTTTCATTACAAACTTTCATCTCAGAGTATTTTCTAGTTTCCTTTGTGATTTCTTCCTTGGTCCACTGGGTTAAGAACATCTTGTTTAATTTCCACATATTAGTACATTTTAAAAATTTCCTTTTGCTATTAATTTACAATTTCATGTTATTGTGGTTGAAAACATACTTTGTATAATTTCAGTCTTTTAAAATTTATTGAGACTTGTACTGTGGCCTAACATATGGTCTATCTTGGAGGGTATTCCCTGTGTACTTGGGAGGAATGTGTATTCTGTTGTTTTTGGGTGGATTGTTCCATTGATGTCTACTAGATCTAGCTGATTTAGAAAGTTATTGAGTGTTCGATTTCCTTGTTATTCTTTTGTTGAATTTTTTGTCTAGCGTCCTTTCATTTCAGCTCTAAGTACTTCACTGAGCACTCACTTAGGGCAGGTTGGCCAGCAATGAATTCTCAGTTTTTGTTCATCTGGGAATGTCTTAATTTCTCCTATGTTTTCAGTTTTGTCAGACACAGATACAACCCCCACCCCCCACAGCTCTTTGAATATATCATCTAATGCCTTTTGGTTTCTACAGTTTCTGATGAGAAATTAGGTATTAGTCTTATGGAGGATCACTTGTACATGATGAGTTACCTCTCTCTTGGCGTTTTCGATTCCCTCTTAGCCTTTGGCTTATAACAGTTTGATTGTGATGTGTCCCAGTGTACATCTTTTTAGTTCATCCGACTTGGAGCTCAGTGAACTTTTTGGATGTGTAATGTTTTACACCAAATTTCCAGTATCCTGACAATATTTCTTCAAATATTCTTTCGGACTCTTTCTCTTTTTCTCTGAGACTCCTATTGTCTGTATATTGTTGATGGTGTCCCACAGGCCTCTGAGGCTATTTCCTTTTATTCATTTTTTTTTTCTTTTCCTTAAACTGGAACATCTCAATTGACCCACCTTCAAGTTTTCTGAGTTTTTTCTTCTGCCTGCTCAAAATTGCTTTTATCCCCTATAATGTATTATTTTGTGTACTAATTCTCATGTCCAAATAAGTTTCTTTTCATAATTTTTATAAAGTATAACTTTAAATTATAACTTTTAAAATTATAAATTTATTTAAAAACTTCCTTTTTATACCTGTATCTTTTTATTGTATTCTGTATTTGGTAAGACACTCTTCTCATACTTTAGTCCTTCAGACTTGGTTTCCTTAAATCCTTGAGTATATTTAAAATAGTTAAAATCTTCGTCTAGTAAGTTCAATATCTGGGCTATCTGTTGGAAATCAGACTCTCTTGCCCCACCCCATTTGTTGTTGCTGCTTTTTATAGCTGTGATTATATTTTAGTGACTTTCATGAACTCATTCTGTAAAATCTATATTCTTTGTCGTGTGACCACTTATGTGTCTGATTCATTAGCTTAACTGTCAACTAATGATTAGATGAAGAGTTCCCTGAATGCCTAAAACCAAAAAATTGCTCCGTCTTTGCTGAAGGGCTCTGTGTGCCTGTTGGGACATGTCTTGGACACTCAGCCAGGCAGCTTCTAACTTTGCTTCTGCCTTCATTCCCTGCTTGCTCAGATCCTCAAGGTCAGGCAGAGGGGAGAGACTGGGGTCTCTCTGTTCGTTCGTGAACATGCACACAGTCCTAAACGTGCACAGGGGCCTTCTAGATTCCCAGAACTATGTAAGAGTTTTTCAAAGTCCTTATGAATATCTCATTCCCAACCTTTCTTCCAAAGCTTTCTGGTTAGTTTATTATTTGCCCCAACGGTTATCCATTGCTTCATGTAGCAATGACAGGTAAATGTTTTAAATACATTCCCCACCCCCACCCCAGTAGAGGGTGAGTTCCATAACAGGTAAGATAAAAGCCAGTTTTTTGAATGGGTTTTCCCAGGAACAATCAGACAGATCAAATAAGGTCCATTTTGCCAATAAGGTCCATTCTGCTCTTTCCCATACCATGAATGTGGCATGTGCTTTTCAAGACTACTGCTGAACTAGGGAGCAAGGTATGGAATTGGCATAAGTTGAAGCACCAAAATGCTTGCTGTTATTACTAACATTTGGCTTTTTTTTTTTTAAGTAACTCAGGTTACTGTGATTTTTTTATTAGTTTCTAGAGTCCTGAAAAAGTTGACTTTGACCATTTTTTGAAGGCCAGTTTTATTGCTACCTTTATGAGGGGACAAAATTTTAAAATTCACCATTTTTGCTCTCACCATGCTATTATATGATTTTACATCTTAACCAAATAGTTAATAGAACCCAATCATTATGATAATCTCAGACTGAACAATGTACAGTTGTGGTTTGAAACTTTGTTTTCTTGCTCTCAACCTCTTATCCCAAGGACATCTGGCTGAATTATAAAGGATGATATTAGTTCATTTTTTCTTCTTGCCAACATGCACAAGCACTCTACCAAATTTCATGTTAATTTACAATATATGTAACTATCTCTGTGCAAGACAGGGAATTTCTCAATGGGAAACAAATGATTTGGTTATATTTTTAAACTCTGATGCTTATCACAGAGCCTACTACCTAGTAGGTACTTAAGAAATGCATTTAATAAGACTAATGAAAAAAATAGCTATCATATATTGAGTTCTAACTTTAGCCCAGGTCTTATGCCAAGCAAATTTCTAAGCTATTTTTTAAAATTGTAAAATATATGAACAAAAGTTTATGTAACATATACGAAAAATTTTAAAGAATATTTAACAGTACTAACAACCTAGCATAAGAATAAAACATTATCAGTAACTTCAAAACATCCTGTGTTTCCCTCTCCATAATCTTAAATTGTATTAATCATTTCCTATATTTTCCTTACACCTTTACCACATGTATATCTATGTATATTTTTTATACTTTATTAAACATTCTATAAAAGGGTATTATATTATTCTGATTTCTTTCTCAACATTATATAATTGAAAACCATTCATTTTCTCACTGCTGTACTCCATCCTATGGATCTATCTAAAGACATTTAAGCTAACATTATTCTGGATAGAATAGGTTGAAGTAATAAATCCCTAAAGGAAGGATTAAAAAAAAAAAGTAACCAGGATCAAGCCCGAGAGTATGCCAACTTTTAGAAATCATATAGAGGCAAAAGAGCCAGGGAAGAAGGTCAAAAGAGGGTTGGGCTAACGAAATGGGAGGAAAATTAGGAGAAAGTGGTGCCATGGAAGACTGGAAAGGATAGAATTTCAAACAGAAATGTGTGGAATGACACTGAGAGTTCAACAAGTAGAGATACAGAAGAATCTGCTGGATGTGACAACATACAGCACTGATGAAAAGCTTATCAGGTTAGTTTTGGTGTAGTGGTGAGAGACTGAAACTATATTGGGATACTTTAAAGACAGAATGAGAAATGAGGAAGTAGATGACAGCATGTCCAAACTAGGAAAGGAAGCAGAGAAATGGAGGTGTTAGGATCTGGGAAGTAGAGAGTATTAAAAAACATGATGAACATTATGACATTATGTATGACATTAAGAATAATCCTAGCGAGAGGCCAGTTGTTGCTGAAGCAAAATGAAGGGATAACCCAGAGAGAGAAGGCTCTAATAAGAAGATGAGAGATGCAAGCCAGAGCATAAAGGAAGGGAATATTCTGTCATAGAAAGAGAAATAACATCTCAAGTACCAAATGAGGATGGAGAGGAGATGGGTGTGATGTTTGAGAATAGGAAAATAAGGAAGATTAATAGTTTCTATTCTTGGTGAATTATGAAGGATATTAAATGAGAATGTGGATGAAGAAGTCCTTTAGAAACATGGAAAGTTAAGAGTAGAATTACAAACTAATATTGAATGTCTGTCTTAGTTCATTTAGACTGCTATACCAAAATACCATAAACTAGGTGGCTTATAAAAACAACAGACATTTATTTCTCCCAGTTCTGGAGGCTGCAAAGCCCAAAATCAAGGCACTAAAAGATTTGGTGTCTAGCGACGGCCTGCTTCCTCATTGATGGCTGTCTCCCACTGTAACATCACATGGTAGAAGGGACAGGGATCTCTTGAGCTGCCTGAGTAAAGGTACTAATCCCATTCATGAGGGCTTCATCCTGACAACCTAAACACCTCCCAAAGGATCCACCTCCTAATACCATCACCTCAGGGGTGAGGATTTCAACATGAATGTGGGGAAACGTAAACATTCAAACTACAGCAGTGCCCATATGAACACTGTAATCATGAATTCTGAGTAAAGTCAATCAGTCCGTTTGTGTCATCTTTTTCCTCAGGTAATATCCACCTGCTCAAGTGAAGGCGCAGAGAAAGAAATGGAAAAGTTCAACCACATAAGGGTTTTGGCATTCAAACACCCTTCCTCTCTGAAAGAAGTGCAGACATGCATTTTCTAGGTTATACTTATGCCAAGTGAAAATAATTCAAAATGCAAACTATGAAGTAATAGCAAATTTAGGTGTTATATTAATGGATTATTACTTACAATGTTTTATTTTGCTTTAGTTCTCAAGATCACACATACCACATTTCGCCTGTGAGTCTTTCACTGATTACCTCAGTTTTGTCCTATGTTGTACTTCCTTTTCTATTAGTGCATTTTCTAAAAACACATCAATAGGATGTATATCTACAGGATAGCTGCAATAATTGCTGCTCTATACATATTGTAATATTTTATTTGAAAAAAAGCCAGCTAAAAAGCACAATAAATTTTTCCCTATAAAACAAAGGAATTTACTCATGGCAAGGTATCAATCTTCTTTCACTGTAGAAATAAATTATATAAAATTTAAGTTCTTGATTTATACTTTATTTTCTGTCTTTTATATATAACACATACTAATCGAAGGGAAAAAAAACTAAAAATACAGATTTATACCCAAATGGATAATGATTATATAATCATTCTTACTCCAAACAGAATTGTATTAGGTATAAACAATTATAAACTTTAGATAAATAGGTCATATTCTATAAATACCAATTTGTTATATACAACATAATCTTCTACAAATATTAGTTTTATGTTATTACTTTTCAAAATGTTTCAAACTAGTTATTTTTTTCCTTGTGCTTCAGTTTTCTCATTTGAAATTTAGGGACTTACCCCTTTTTATAGATTTACTAGAAATCAAGTTTTTTTGCTGATAAGAATGTCAAATCAGGCACACTGGGATTTATTCCTTTAAAAACACAGTCATTTTGAATCTTCCTAATAGGCAATGGTCTAAAGTCAGAGTCCAGTTACACCATGGAGATAAGACACACCGCCAATTGACAACCCTTCCTCTGGCAGATTTTTCTCCAATGTTTGAGTAGATCATTGTTTCTTGGTGTGAACACCAGATAAAATGTGTAGTCGGTTGGATTTAGGACCCATATTGTATGACAAATACCCATCTTTAAACACCAGCCTTAGACACAGCTCAGGCTGCCTACATGCTTAGAGTTCATTGGAAAGGCTGAGTTCCGCCTTGAGGTCCATTGAGGGCTCCCACAGAGTGGAATCCACCCTGTTTAAATCACTTTTCTCTCTCCTTTTTTCTCATTATTGCTGAGTGTATATTTAAAATTGTGTAAAAATGTATGCAAATATATATAGTATGCTAAAGTAGAACAGAAAGGAGATTCACTGCCATATACACCAGAAGCACAATTCACTGTTATTTTTCTCTCTTCTAACAACTCTTTAAGGGCAGCTATTTTGGGGACAGAGACATAGGCTAGGTTCAGAAAAGCTACTAAGTATACCTACTCATATTAATAAGAAAGCAAATGAATCTTTAGGTAAGGAGACATTTATTAAGTCATATCCTTATACTAATTCTTAAATTTAGACAAATGTTTTATATGCTGTTAATTTAGAACTACTAGTCTTGTAAAAAAAATTCTTCAAACCTTTCATATTACTTTATGCTTCCTGAATACAGTGAAAACTGCAGAGCTGGAGAGATGGCTAGCAAAAAAAATAGAGCATCTTATTTAGAGTAGATACACAGCAATACTAGCTCAGGTCAACATGTTATTTACTTCCATGTTACTGAGACCAAAAAAAAAAAAATTATCGGGACTTACAATCTCATGACACAAAGAAAACTGTAACTATCAAATTTTAAAGTAAAAATTCAAAGAATAAAAAATAACCTTCAGTGTTTTAGGCAGGTCATATTTTGCTAACACAATGAAATAAGATAATCAGGAAAGAAGCGTCTGCACTTGCTGTGGCGATCGGTGAAGAATGTTCTCTGGATCTTTGTATTCATTGACTGGATTCATCACAGCTGCATACACTTCACCATAGGCTCTGCAGACTAATTCTGTAGATTGTTTTACGATCTGCTCTCTATTGATAAGCAAACAAAATGTAAACACATCATTTGAAAAAAATATTTTTACCAAGAATTATAAGACAGCTTGACATTTCAATCAATACATTTCACTTTCATTATCATCACACATGCACTATTTAAGAATCACTATACGGGTACACAATCGTGTACCTGTAATCCTGATTTGGGGATAAAACATAATTTTATATTTATTATTTATTAAATCTTTCTCCATTACTCTATAGGTTGCAGAGGGCATGGACTGTGTTTTGTTCCTGATATATAGTGAACTGCTATATATTTGTGCCTGATACACAGGACTGCTAAATAAGAAACAAAAACTGTGACCCAATGTCAATGTATTGATTTTGCAAAAGTGGTAACACATTAAAGAAAGATGCTTACAATTGTTCAAATTTATCAACACTTTTATCTCTCAGAAAACTTAAACTGCTCTTTCACCTATAGCTTTTACTCTAACAACCACATCTCCTAGCTTTCTCTTCAACTCTCTGTATCACCCCAAGCTAAAATGTGACGCTTGCAGCAAATCACAGCTTTCTCACAAATACACATTTCTACAAAAGCACACAAAAGAACAGAGTTTTGCAAATGTTTACAAAATTATCCAGCTAGAAAAAATAGTACTGGTTCATTAAATGTGCAACAACTCTCTGCATAGTTCCATGACATTAACTTCCTGTCATCCCCAGCTACTTGTACTATTCATGTATCACCGCGAGAAGATGGTACTAATGGTTCTCAAGGTACTAGCCATGAGAACACTGGTACTAATTTTCTGATTTTTACAAAAACTAATAAAAATGTAGTATTTTTTTTTTTTGAGACGGAGTCTCGCTCTGTCACCCAGGCTGGCTGCAAGCTCTGCCTCCTGAGTTCACGCCATTCTCCTGCCTCAGCCTCCCGAGTAGCTGGGACTACAGGCGCCCGCCACCACGCGCCACTGATTTCTTTGTATTTTTAGTAGAGACAGGGTTTCACCGTGTTAGCCAGGATGGTCTCGATCTCCTGACCTCGTGATCCGCCTGCCTCAGCCTCCCAAAGTGCTGGGATTACAGGCGTGAGCCACCGCACCTGGCCATAAAAATGTGTTTTTAAAGCTTTGCTTCCAAACTTCCTTTTCTTGTAGTTTCCTACTTGTGTTAATGGCATAACAATGTCGTATCACCTCAGTTCAGGTTCTAAAATGACCTCTTGCCTGGAGTAAACGCAAACTCCTATCTATTCTTCTCTCTTTCAGTATCTTCCATATTCAATCCATCCTACGCACTGTTGTTAGATTAATCTTTCTGAGGCATACTTTCTATCATATCTTTCTCTTACCCGGAGCTTTCAAAGAGCATCAATGGCCTCTTTTGGTTTCAGAGAAGCCAACATTTCTTCTCCTACCATTCAAAATCATCTAACACTTTCCCTATCACTACTCTAATTCCAATGCTACCCCTGACTGTTCTCCCGGCTCTAGTCTTGCTCATCTCAGTTCCTTTGCTCCTACTTCATTTTCCTAGAATGCCTCTTTCACCACTTTTAAATGCTCTTAATGTTCAGCAAAAATGTTCTCTCTTATCCATGAAGTCTTATCTCATTTTTAGAGCTAGAAATAATTACATCCTTTGTGGAATGTCCATGATACTTTTTCTGTTCCTTTTATGTAGCTTTTACCACTCTTAACTTACAATAAAGCTTCTACATCTTCTTGATGTTCAGATCCCAACAGTTTTGTATCAGGAAGGGGTTAGCTCTGCATCAAATGGATATGACTGACATATAACCCAATTTCCAAAATGTCCTTTAAAAATTATTAAATTACAGAAATACATGTTGTTCATGTCTTACCTGTCCTGCAAAATTTCAAGTAACTTGACACTGTTTATGTTCATATGTCCCTTAAAATCCAGTATATTTTGAATATGATGGATGCTCAATAAATACATGTTCACTGAATACTTGGAGAAAAATAACTTTTTCCTTATTTACAGAGTCCTATTCTGGGTTCTTGAGCCACCACTGTTTTCCATAAATGCTGAATCAGTGGCTATTTCAGGGCAAACTGTTTCTTCACATAGTCAAGAGTACGTGACTGTGACTAGCCAGACTAACGTAATAGTTATAGCGTAATAGTAATATTGTGTTAAGTTGTAACACAAGTCAATATCATGAGGCCATGATCAACAGAACATATTCTTTGTTTTTCTAGGAATTATGTTCTTTTTTGGTAATAATGGATAGAATAATATATTTTTAAGATTATCTGTAGAAATATATGCATCTGTGGTCTAGAAAAGAGAATAGTTGGATGGAATAAGAAGTCCACCTATGATCTTGGAATATCTGTACACTGTTCTAATGGGGTCCAAACTCTTGGTGAGTTGAAGTAACTTGACATTTTCCAAAAATTGCCAAAGCTTCCAAAATGACAGTGAGTAGTAGAAAGATATGCTGTGTAAATTTTCTGAGCAGAGTAGAGTGGTGCTACTGGTTGTACTACCTTTTTGCTGAAAGGAAAGGGATGATGGTAGAAACTGGTTTAGAAAACTACTAAACTAAATGAGGCTTGGAGATTTTTTTTTTTTTTTGAGATAGTCTCACTTTGTCACCCAGGCTGGAGTGCAGTGGCATGATCTTGGCTCATTGCAACCTCTGCCTCCTCGGTTCAAGTGATTCTCCTGCCTCAGCCTCCCAAGTAGCTGGGATTACAGGCATGCACCACCATGCCTGGCTAATTTTTGTATTTTTAGTAGAGACGGGGTTTCACCATGTTGACCAGGCTGGTCTTGAAATCCTGACCTCAGGTGATCCACCCACTTTGGCCTCCCAAAGTGCTGGGATTACAGGCATGAGCCACTGTGCCCAGCCTGGAGATATTTTTTGATCTATTGATTGGTGATCTTTCCTGTAATTAAATTTGCTTGACAATGAATGTAACAAAATAATGCAAAAATTATTTTTCATGAAAACATACTAGAAACTAGTATTTTAAAACATTATTACATTTAACACACATTTGATACCCACTTTTGCAACAAGTCAGATACTGGATTTTAGAAATAGTGTTCTTCGTTCTTTTCTAAGTGCAATAACATAGATTTCTGAGAAGTGTATAAAGCATTCATTATCCATGCCTCATACTCAAGTCTATACTCAATCTCAATACAGCATATATTTGATCATATATAAGGAGTACACAAAATAAGGCTATTTCTTCTCATAAAAAGTATACAATGTACAATTATAAATATTAAATATGATTTTTAAAAGTTCAGAGTAACTTGTAAATGTAGTATTGTTGAAACTTCTAAAGTAGTGAAGTTTAAATTTCATTTTCAAGTAACAGTGATAAAAAATTTAAAATTTACTGAAATTTAGTTATAACTTGACACATTTATTTCTAAGCTATATAAATTAGCTCACAAATGTCTGAAACTAACACTACAGCTGAAAATCCATTGTTAAGTCTGCAATAGATAAAAATAAAATAAAGCAGTACTGCATAAACATAGATAATTAAATAGAATCAAGCCAGTTAAAACTAAACAAGAGTTTATAATTTATTTTAAATTTTGGTGTTAGATGGTATAGTACGTCTTCAATCTGCTCCTCACTTTAAAAAGCCACTGAGATAGGGAAAGGGTTAAAAAAAAGAATGTGCGTATGGTGGAGAAGATGAAGAAAGCAAAGCTGGTGGATAAAAAGAAATCTTCATGTATTACATGAAGGAAGGAGGAAGGAAAAAAAGCAAAGAATAAGGAACTGCTCCTCCTGGCCTGCTAACTGCCTGCTAAAGCCAACAGGATAGAAATAAAATGAAAAGGGAGATTCTCTAAAGTGAGTCTGAGTCAAACTCAAACTATAAAGACCAAGAACTCTGGATGACAGTGTGATTCTACATTTCTGAACAAATATGAGTTCATTTATCACTACCAAAGTGACAGGTTCCTACACTCACTTTGATTAAGTATTTTCTAATCCGTTCTATAGGGTACAGTAGAGATAAAATGGTATAGTGGAGGAAATTACTGTTAGAAGACTTACATTCTAGTTGAAGCTCTGCCACTTATTATTGTTGCCTTGAATAAGTAATTTAACCTCTACTAGTGAGATTACTAGATGAATTAGTTAATCTTTATAAGGTACTTTGAGCTTTTGAGCGATATTATTCCATTGAGACTTGAGTATTTTAATGAGTTATTGTTTAAAAAAAACTACCTACATGAATAAATACATCACATACGCATACACATACATTATTTTAGGGAACTAAGTTTCCCAAAATATGATTTATAAAAGCATATCAGTTATTTGTATATAAATGAATGTTTCTATAGTGCTAAAACCATTTTATCCTCTTGCCAGTTTACTATACTTTTTATTTACAGTAATAATTACTATGGAAATTCATCCTTTATCTTAAAAAGTATATTAAGTATCTGTCTATCAATCAACTGATCAAATGATTTTTAAAAGTTCAGAGTAACTATCTATATTGTCTGCCAGCCTGCCTGGTCTTAGCCCAAATTATTCATTAAATACTAATATCACATATGAAATACAGAGTCTCAAACAATAATGAATCATTATAGTGACAAATAATCAATGTTCAAAATGGAAAAGTTTCAAGGATTCTATGACTAAATCCAAAATGACCAACAGATCATCTCAGTTCAGTCACATGCTCCTGAAAGTTGAGAATGTCCTTATCAACTAAACACCCTATGTACAGGCAGTGAAAGCAGTGAATTTTTGTTGTTATTGTCAGCAGTGCATGCTGAACACTGGTTCTAGCATGGGCATCCACTTGATTTTACTTACTATTTTGATCAATCACAGCCTAGCCCATACTGAGGGGGAGTACCTTCAGGACTGTTTCTGTCCTCTTGCTTTTCACAACACCAAAAGATATGCAAAAAGACCAGTTGAAAGGGGAAAGTAACTTTTTAAAAATTATTATACTTTAAATTCTAGGGTACAGGTGCACAACGTGCCGGTTTGTTACATAGGTATACATCTGCCATGTTGGTTTGCTGCACCCATTTACTTGTCATTTACATTAGGTATTTCTCCTAATGCTATCCCTCCCCCACCCCCACCCCACGACAGGGCCTGGGGTGTGATGTTTCCTGCCCTGTGTCCAAGTGTTCTCAATGTTCAATTCCCGCCTGTGAGTGAGAACATGCAGTGTTTGGTTTTCTGTCCTTGCAATAGTTTGCTCAGAATGACGGTTTTCAGCTGCATCCATATCCCTACAAAGGACATGAATTCATCCTTTTTTATGGCTGCATAGTATTGCATGGTGTATATGTGCCACATTTTCTTAATCTAGTCTATCATTGATGGACATTTGTGTTGGTTCCAAGTTTTTGCTATTGCGAATAGTGCCACAATAAACATACGTGTGCATGTGTCTTTATACTAGCATGATTTATAATCCTTTGGGTATACACTCAGTATGGGATCGGTGGGCCAAATCGTATTTCTAGTTCTAGATCATTCAGGATGCACCACACTGTCTTCCACAATGGTTGAACTAGTTTACACTCCCACCAACAGCGTAAAAGCATTCCTGTTACTCCACATCCTCTCCAGTATCTGTTTCTTCCTGACTTTTTAATGATTGCCATTCTGACGGGTGTGAGATGGTATCTCGTTGTGGTTTTGATTTGCATTTCTCTCATGACCAGTGATGACGAACATTTTTTCATGTGTCTGTTGACTGCATAAATGTCTTCTTTTGAGAAGTCTCTGTTCATATCCTTTGCCCACTTTTTGATGGGGTTGTTTATTTCTTGTAAATTTGTTTAAGCTCTTTGTAGATTCTGGATATTAGCCCTTTGTCAGATGGGTAGATTGCAAAAATTTTTTTCCCATTCTGTAGGTTGGCTGTTCACTCTGAGGGTAGTTTCTTTTGCTGTGCAGCAGCTCTTTAGTTTAATTAGATCCCATTTTCCTATTTTGGCTTTTGTTGCCATTGTTTTCATCATGAAGTCCTTGTCCATGCTTATGTCCTAAATGATACTGCCTAGGTTTTCTTCTAGGGTTTTTACGGTTTTAGGTCTAACATTTAAGTCTTTAATCTATCTTGAATTAATTCTTGTATAAGGTGTAAGGAAGGGATCCAGTTTCAGCTTTCTACATTTGCCTAGCCAATTTTCCCAGTACCATTTATTAAACAGGGAATCCTTACTCCATTTCTTGTTTTTTTCAGGTCTGTCAAAGATCAGATGGTTGTAGATGTGTGGTGTTATTTCTGAGGCCTCTGTTCTGTTCCATCAGTTTAGATATCTGTTTTGACACCAGTACTGTACTGTTTTGGTTACTGTAGCCTTGTAGTCTAGTTTGAAGTCAGGTAGTGTGATGCTTCTAGCTTTGTTCTTTTGGCTTAGGATTTTCTTGGCAACGTGGGCTCTTTTTTGGTTCCATATAAATTTTAAAGTAGTTTTTTCCAATTCTGTGAAGAAAGTCATTGGTACCTTGATGGGGATGGTATTGAATCTATAAATTACCATGGGCAGTATGGCCATTTTCATGATATTGATTCTTCCTATCCATGAACATGAAATGTTCTCCCATTTATGTCCTCTTTTATTTCGTTGAACAGTGGTGTGTAGTTCTCCTTGAAGAGGTCCTTCACATCCCTTGTAAGTTGGATTCCTAGGTTATTTTATTCTCTTTGTAGCAATTGTGAATGGAAGTTTGCTCATGATTTGGCTCTGTTTGTCTGTTATTGGTGTATAGGAATGCTTGTGATTTTGCACACTGATTTTGTATCCTGAGAATTTGCTGAAGTTCCTTGTCAGCTTAAGGAGATTTTGGGCTGAGACAATGGGGTTTTCTAAATATACAATCACGTCACCTGCAAACAGGGACAATTTGACTTCCTCTTTTCCTAATTGAATACCCTTTATTTGTTTCTCCTGCCTGATTGCCCTGGCCAGAACTTCCAACACTATGTTGAATAGGAGTGGTGAGAGAGGGCATCCCTGTCTTGTGCCAGTTTTCAAAGGGAATACTTCCAGTTTTTGCCCATTCAGTATGATATTGGTGTGGGCCTGTCATAAATAGCTCTTATTATTTTGAGATATGTTCCATCAAAACCTAGTTTATTGATAGTTTTTAGCATGAAGGGCTGTGGAATTTTGTCGAAGGCCCTTTCTGCATCTATTGAGATAATCACGTGGTTTTTGTCATTGGTTCTGTTTATGTGATGGATTCTGTTTATTGATATGCATATGTTGAACCAGCCTTGCATCCCAGGGATGAAGCCAACTTGATCGTGATAGATAAGCTTTTTGACGTGCTGATGAATTTGGTTTGCCAGTATTTTACTGAGGACTTTTGCATCGATGTTCATCAGGGATATTGGTCTAAAATTCTCTTTTTTTGTTGTATCTCTGCCAGGCTTTGGTATCACGATGATGCTGGCCTCATAAAATGAGTTAGGGAGGATTCCCTCTCTTTCTATTGATTGGAATAGTTTCAGAAGGTTGGTACCAGCTCCTCTTTTTACCTCTGGTAGAATTCGGCTGTGAATCCGTCTGGTCCTGAACTTTTTTTTGGTTGGTAGGCTACTAATTCTGCCTCAATTTCAGAGCCTGTTATTGGTCTATTCAGAGATTCAACTTCCTCCTGGTTTAGTCTTAGGAGGGTGTATGTGTCCAGGAATGTATCCATTTCTTCTAGGTTTTGTAGATTATTTGCATAGAGGTGTTTGTAGTATTCTCTGATGGTAGTTTGTATTTCTGTGGGATCAGTGATGATGTCCCCTTTATCTTTTTTTTATTGTGTCTATTTGATTCTTCTCTCTTTTCTTATTGGTCTTGCTAGTGGTCTATCAATTTTGTTGATCTTTTCAAAACACCAGCTCCTGGATTCATTGATTTTTTGAAGGGTTTTTTTGTGTCTCTATCTCCTTCAGTTCTGCTCTTAGTTATTTCTTGCCTTCTGCTAGCTTTTGAATTTGTTTGCTCTTGCTTTTCTAGTTCTTTGAATTGTGATGCTAGGGTGTCAATTTTAGATCTTTCCTGCCTTCTTTTGTGGGCATTTAGTGCTATATATTTCCCTCTATACACTGCTTTAAATGTGTCCCAGAGATTCTGGCACATTATGTCTTTGTTCTCATTGGTTTCAAAGAACATCTTTATTTCTGCCTTCATTTCATTATTTACCCCGTAGTCATTCAGGAGCAGGAGTCATCCATGTAGTTGTGCAGTTTTGAATGAGTTTCTTAATCCTGAGTTCTAATTTGATTGCATTGTGGTCTGAGAGACAGTTTGTTGTGATTTCTGTTCTTTTACATTTGCTGAGGAGTGCTTTACTTCCAACTATGTGATCATATTTGGAATAAGTGTGATGTGGTGCTGAGAAGAATATATATTCTGTTGATTTGGGGTGGAGAGTTCTGTAGATGTCTATTAGGTCTGCTTGGTGCAGAGCTGAGTTCAAGTCCTGGATATCCTTGTTAACCTTCTGTCTCGTTGATCTGCCTAATATTGACAGTGGGGTGTTAAAATCTCCCATTATTATTGTGTGGGTGTCTAAGTCTCTTTGTAGGTCTCCAAGGACTTGCTTTATGAATCTGGGTGCTGCTGTATTGTGTGCATACATATTTAGGATAGTTAGCTCTTCTTGTTGAATTGATCCCTTTATCATTATGTAATGGCCTTCTTTGTCTCATTTGATCTTTGTTGGTTTAAAGTCTGTTTTATCAGAGACCAGGACTGCAACCGCTGCTTTTTTTTTGCCTTCCATTTGCTTGGTAGATCTTCCTCCATCCCTTTATTTTGAGCCTATGTGTGTCTCTGCATGTGAGATGGGTCTCCTGAATATAGCACACTGATGGGTCTTGACTCTTTATCCAATTTGCCAGTCCATGTCTTTTAATTGGGGCATTTAGCCCATTTACATTTAAGGTTAATATTGTTATGTGTGAATCTGATCCTGTCATTATGATGTTAGCTGGTTATTTTGCCTGTTAGTTGATGCAGTTTCTTCCTAGCATCAATGGTCTTGACAATGTGGCATGTTTTTGCAGTGGCTGGTACCAGTTGTTCCTTTCCATGTTTAGTGCTTCCTTCAGGAGCTCTTGTAAGGCAGGCCTGGTGGTAGCAAAATCTCTCAGCATTTGCTTGTCTGTAAAGGATTTTATTTCTCCTTCACTTATGAAGCTTAGTTTGGCTGGATATGAAATTCTGGGTTGAAATTTCTTTAAGAATGTTGAATATTGGCCCCCCACTCTCCTTTGGCTTGTAGAGTTTCTGCTGAGAGATCTGCTGTTAGTCTGATGGGCTTCCCTTTGTGGGTACCCTGACTTTTCTCTCTGGCTGTCCTTAACATTTTTTCCTTCATTTCAACCTTGGTGAATCTGACAATTATGTCTTGAACTTGCTCTTCTCGAGGAGTATCTTTGTGGCGTTCTCTGTATTTCCTGAATTTGAATGTTGGCCTGCCTTGCTAGGTTGGGGAAGTTCTCCTGGATAATATCCTGAAGAGTGTTTTCCAACTTGGTTCCATTCTCCCCTTCACTTTCAGGTACAACAATCAAACATAGATTTAGTGTTTTCACCTAATCCCATATTTCTTGGAGGCTTTGTTTGTTTCTTTTTACTCTTTTTTCTCTAAACTTCTCTTCTTGCTTTATTTCATTAATTTGATGTTCAATCACTGATACTCTTTCTTCCAGTCAATCAAATCAGCTACTGAAGCTTGTGCATGCATCACATAGTTCTCGTGCCATGTTTTTCAGCTCCATCAGGTCATTTAAGGTCTTCTCTACACTGTTTATTCTAGTTAGCCATTCATCTAATCTTTCTTCAAGGTTTTCAGCTTCCTTGAGATGGGTCAAACATCCTCCTTTAGCTCAGAGGAGTTTGTTATCACCGACCTTCTGAAGCCTACTTCTGTCAGCTCATCAAAGTCATTCTCCATCCAGCTTTGTTCCGTTGCTGGTGAGGAGCTGCGATCCTTTAGAGGAGAAGAGGCTCTCTCGTTTTTAGAATTTTCAGCTTTTCTGCTCTGGTTTCTCCCCATCTTTGTGGTTTTATCTACCTTTGGTCTTTGATGTTGATGACCTACAGATGGGGTTTTGGTGTGGATGTCCTTTTTGTTGATGTTGATGCTATTCCTTTCTGTTTGTTAGTTTTCCTTCAAACAGTCAGGTCCCTCAGCTGCAGGTTTGTCGGAGTTTGCTGGAGGTCCACTCCAGACAAGCGGAGGCTGCAGAACAGCAAATATTGCTGCCTGATCCTTCCTCTGGAAGCTTCGTCCCAGAGGGGCACCTGCCTGTATGAGGTGTCAGTCAGCCCCTACTGGGGTGTCTCCCAGTTAGGCTACACAGGAGTCAGGGACCCATTTGAGGAGACAGTCTATCCATTCTCCGAGGTCAACACAGTGCTGGGAGAGAATCATTGCTCTTTTCAGAGCTGTCAGACAGGGATGTTTAAGTCTGCAGAAGTTTCTTCTGCCTTTTGTTCACCTATGCCCTGCCCGCAGAGGTGGATACTACAGAGACAGCCTGCTTTGCTGAGCTCTGGTGGGCTCTGCCCAGTTAGAGCTACCCAGGTCACTTTGTTTACCTACTCAAGGCTCAGCAATGGCAGACGCCCCTCCCCCTGCCAGGCTGCTGCCTGGCAGGTCGATCTCAGACTACTGCACTAGCAGTAAGCAAGGCTCCATGGGCTTGGGATCTGCCTAGCCAGGTGAGGAATATAATCTCCTGGTGTGCCGTTTGCTGAGACCATTGGAAAAGCACAGTATTTGGGCGGAACTGTCCCATTTATCCAGCTGCCATCTGTCAGCCTTCCCTTGGCTAGGAAAGGGAAATCCCCCGACCCCTTGAGCTTCCTGGGGGAGGCAATGCCCCGCCCTGCTTCTGCTCACCCTCCATGGGCTGCACCCACTGTCCAACCAGTCCCAATGAGAGGAACCAGGTACCTTGGTTGGAAATGCAGAAATCACCCGTTTTCTGTGTCGATCATGTTGGGAGCTGCAGACCGGAGCTGTTTCTATTCGGCCATCTTGGAATGGCATAACTTTTTATTTGAATATAAGCTATGATCATCTAAACAGGTAGACCATTAACTTTCCTGTCTCTTTGCTACCACGAAATCCTCAGAGGTATTAATTTATTAAGTGGTATCCTATGGGCCTTTGGATGGTTTAATGATCTTCCCAGTCCAAGTATAACTTTTAAAAAATTAAAAAGATGATTCTCATACAAATTAATGATGGGTCAAAAATTTAATAACTCATTGATGAGGAAACTACTAAGAAGATAAAGCTGGTTCAAAGCACATTTTGAGAAACTGGTCATTTACAGGTATTTGGAAAGGACAGTTAGAACAAAACAGGTTAGGTACAAATGTGCTACAGAGCAAGAAAAACCATAGCTTTGGGGCTATTTCTTCTACCACACAGAATCTATAAATTAACATGTCCACAGAGTTTGGAACCTTTAATCAATAGTAAACAGAGAATCAAACAAAGGCCCATTCCCTAAATAAATAATTATTGATGAGCCTGTTAAAAACAATGCTTCATTATGACCCTGCAATGACATGCTGTTCTCTCAGACCTTATTTGCCTAATTCCAAGTTTTGAAAGGTCTTTCTTAACATCTCTTACACTTAGAAAGTAGCTGCTATACCAGCATATCATATAGCAAATATAATAATCAGGCAGTTAATTTACTGTTAGGAAAAAAAACATATTGAGAGATCAGCTTGTTATATAGTTTTAAAGAAGGCAACGTTTTTTCAGCTACTAATGTATCAGAATACTATACATTGGGAAATTCAATTTGTCCAGTTACAAACGTCACAGTGTCATAAAAATCTGGTATTATAAATTTTAAAATCATGATAAAGACTGATCTATAACTAAATGGAGATATTATTCTCATTTTAAAATATGTTCAAGGAAATTTACTGTATTTTAAATAATTATTTAAAACTGAACTGAGATAAGAAATGAACTGCTTACTTCCAAAAATCAGTGAGCTTGTCATTAATCTGTACTTTAGGATTTTGGTTGCCATAACAACATGATACAACTTTCTCATTACCATAAACCCAGCATTTCCAAAAATAGATTATTTCAACATCAGGTTCTGTGATCACTAAAGTTAAGTTTTATTTTAGCACCACAGTTAAGAGTGCAATCAAATGTGCCACAGGAGAAAAAAAGGCGTTAAGCCTAAAAGCCCAAGTAGAAAAGATGATAATATCCTTATGAATAACAGATTAGTTAAAATTCTGATTTTTCTTTATCACCATATAAACATAAGAAATGTCACAATGGGCAAGACAATTTTTCATCCCAGGTTAGCTATCTGTCTACAAGTGAAATTTAAGTATATTTTTCATGAGGCCAAGCTACGTATTTCACATATCATCTATCATCACATATGCCAGACATCTATGAGCATCTTTCAAAAATAATAAAATAATCTCAACACAGAAAGAGCTAATAAAATACAGTATAGTCTAGTGTTGAAGAGAATAGGGTCTAGAATCAGAAATACTGGATTTAAATCATGGCTCTACTTCTTACTAATTTTTGACCTTGATTCAATTACTTAATCTTTCTAAACAATATCCTCTTTTAAATTCATCGAAAGAATTGAACTAAGCAATCTATTATTAAAGGATCACCCTGAGTGTTCAGTTTAGGCTGTAGGGCTTGAGTGGATGGTGGTGGAGAGGGCAAGTGTAAAAATGGAAGAGTTCAGAGGTTAATGTGATAAACCAGGCACAGATGATGCCACCTTGGGCTGGAGTGCTAATTGTGGAGATGTTCAAAAGTATGAGTCCTCTCTCATATACTTTTTCTTAGATAAATATTTAATGAAATAATTCCATGAGAAGTTTGATTAATGTTGGAATTATTTACAGATTAACCTGTTACACTAGTGAATTTTCCAGTCTATGAACAGAGTATGCCTATTTAGTCAGACCTTTTAGAATTTTCAATAAATTTTTATAAGTTTCATTATGTAATTTTCCATATATATTATCGAATTTATTCCTAGGAAACAATCCTGTGACTTTTATAATAAAGTCTTTTACTTTTCACTGTTATAATTAGATATTGCTGTTATACAGAAAAGGTACTAATTTTTGTATGTTAATTTTGAATCTTGTCAAGTAACAACTCTATTTTAGTTCTATTAGTTTATTAATTGTTTGCCTTTTTTGTTTTTGGTACAGACATTTAAAATTAACACGTTTTATTAATTCTTTTCAATATTTATGACTCAATTCATTACAATGGCTAGAAGCTCCAAAGTAAATACATGTGACAGTAAGTATGCATATCTTGTTTTGAACTTCAATGAAAAGGTTTCTAATGTTTCATCATTAACTATTATGTTTGCTGTAGATTTTCAATATTCCAACATAGTGTAATGGTACTCTTCTCTAACTGGTTTATGTAGTTAATTCAAGTCAGATTTTTCTTTGTATCCTTTGGCTATGGTGTTTCCTCTCTTGATGCAATGGCATGTTTGATTTTTTTAAATGAATTTTTATATCTTGCAGGCTTTTTATGTAAGACCTATTTAAGCATGACTTTTATCACTATAAAACATTACCCTTTGACCTTTTAGTGACTTACACCCTGAATTCAATTTCGCCTGTTAATATTGCAACTCCTTCTTTCTTTGTATGCCGCTTTGTTGTAAATGGTCTCTTGTAAAGGGCATATAGGTAAACTGAGTTTTTTTTTTTTTTTTTTTTTTTAAATCTCAGCTGACACGCTTGTATGTTAAAATAGGGTAACTTAAGTTATCCACATTCATTGTAAAAACTGATTTAGCTTGCAATTTATAAAGAAAACCTTGCTATGACTTTTCTAGTTCTTGCTATGAACTTTCTAGAACTAGAAATATCTAGTTTGAGTTCTTAAGTTCATCTGCTTAGGATTTCTTATTTCCTTTTTTGCTCATTCTTACATTAATTTCATGAATGTTTCATCTGTACCTAAAAACAATGTGTATTTTCTATAGTTTGTGTGTAGTATTTTAATTTTTTTTTTTTTTTTTTTTTGAGACGGAGTCTCTCTCTGTCGCCCAGGCTGGAGTGCAGATCTCGGCTCACTGCAAGCTCCGCTCCACCTCCCAGGTTCACGCCATTCTCCTGCCTCAGCTTCCCAATAGCTGGGACTACAGGCGCACGCCACCACGCCCGGCTTAATTTTTTGTAATTTTAGTAGAGACGGAGTTTCACCATGTTAGCCAGGATGGTCTCAAACTCCTGACCTCGTGATCCACCTGCCTCGGCCTCCCAAAGTGCTGGGATTACAGACGTGAGCCACCGCGCCCGGCCAGTATTTTAAATATTTCTATTAGGTAAAGATTGGTAGTACTGTTCAACTATGAAGCATCATGTTAATGTCCTATTTTTTTGTATCAATTACTGAGAGGAGTTATGTTGAAATATCTAACTATATTTCTTGATATAGCTATTCCTCATCAATTCTGTAAGCTTATATTTCATGTTATTTGCAGCTCTGCTATTAAATGCACATATATACTATTATACTTTCTTCATGTATTAATCCTATTATATTATAAAATGTCACACTTTATCTCTGGTATTATTATCTGTCTGTAGTCTAATTTTTCTGAGAGTAATATAGCTATTCCAGCTTTATGATTAGTGCTTGCATGGTATATCTTTTGCCATCCTTTTAAACTATCTCTGCCTTTATATTTAAAATGAATTTTTTTATAGATAGCAGATAGTTGTATCAGGCTTTTTCATCCAATCAAAGAATTTTGTCTTTTAGTTCGACTGTATAGTACTTTTACATTTATTACAGTTACTTATTAGGCTGTAATTAAGTCTATCTTCCTGCTACTTGTTTCATACTTGTCTCATTTGTTCTTTTACCCTCCCTTTGCACCTTCTTTTGATAAAATTACTTTTTAAAAATTCTATTTGATCTATTGGTATGTTAAATAACTTTGTTTGTTTTAATGATTGTGGGAAGGTTTACAATCTACCTCCAATCAATATTATATATTGCATGGATAACTTAATATCCTTACAATATTACAACACCAAACTTCCACTTCCCTCCCACTGCATCTTTTGCACTTTTGTTGTCATATGTTTTATTACTATGTGTTAAAAATTCCACTATTAGGAGCAAGATGAGCAAATAGAAGCCTCCAGTAATCGTCCCCCAAGCAGGAACGCCAAATTGAACAACAATCCAAACAAAAAATCACCTTCCTAAGAACCAAAAATCAGGTAAGCAATCATAGTACTTGGTTTCAACATAATATTAAGGAAAGAGGCACTAAACAGGATAAGAAAGATAGTCTTGAATTGCTACACTGTCCTTCCCCTAATCCCTGGCACTGGCAGCATGGCATGGAGAGATAATTTATGCACTTGTGGAAGGGAATAAAAAGAGTGATTATGGGACTTAGCAATGGAATTTAGTGCTGCCCTGTCACAGCAGAAAGCAACACCAGGCAGAACTCAGCCAGCATCCCCAGAGGGAGCATTTAGACCAGCACTGATCAGAAGGGAAGTCTCCATCCCAGCGGTCAGAACCAGAGTTCTGGCAAGCCCCACCACCATGGGATAAGGTGCTCTGGGATCTGAAATAAACTGAAGGGCAAGTTTCGGGCCATAAGGGCTCTAATTCGTGGGCAAACTTCTGTGCTGTGCTGGGCTTAGAGCCAGTGGACTTGGGGTGCATGCGACCTAGTGAGACACCAGCTAGGGCAGCCAACGGAGTACTTGTATCACTCCTCCTGCAACCCCAGGCGATGCAGCTCGTAGCTCCGGAAAAGACTCCTTCCTTCTGCTTGAGAGAGAAGAATGAGAAGGACTTTGTTTTGTATCTTGGATGCCAGCTCAGCCACCTCAGAACACAACACCAGATATAACAGATTCCTAAGGTTCCTGACTCCAGGCCCTGCATCCCAGACAGCTTCTCTGGACCCACCCAGAGACAAGGGAAACTCATTGCCCTGAAGGGAAGGACACAAGCCTCGCTGATTCATCACTTGCGGACTGCAGAGCCCTTGGGCCTTGAGGGAACATGGGCAGTAGCCATACAGTGATCCCTGTGGACCTTAGGCAAGACCCAGTACTATGCTTGCTTTGGATCTCACCCAGCACAGTCCCAGTGGTGGTGCCACAAAGAGGCATGTATCACCACTCCCCCAGCTCCAAGGCAGCTCAGTACAGACAGGGAGAATCTATTTGCGTGGTGGAAATTAAGGGAAGAGAACAAGAGTCTACGTCTAGTAATCCAGGAAGTTCTCCTGGATCTCACCCAAGAACACCAATGTAGTACCTCATTGAGTCTGCAAGAGCCATAGGGCTCGGGGTGTTCCCTAATGTAGATATGGCTGCAGTGACCAAAGACTTAATTCACAACACCCAAGTCCCCTTGAATACTTGGAAAGCCTTCATAAGAAGGACAGGTACAAGGCCCAGACTGTGAAGACTATAATACCCACCTCGTCAATGCCCAGACACTGATGAACATCTACGAGCATCAAGACCATCCAGGAAAACATGACCTCACCAAACGAATTAAACAATGCACCAGTGACCAACCCGGAGTGACAGACATATGTGACCTTTCAGACAGAGAAACCAAAATAGTTGTGCTGAGGAAGTGCAAAGAAATTCAAGATAACACAAAGAAGAGATTCAGAATCTTGTTTTTTGTTTTTCTGAAACAGAGTTTTACTCTCGTTACCCAGGCTGGAGTGCAATGGTACAATCTCGGCTCACTGCAACCTCCGTCTCCCGGGTTCAAGCTATTCTCCTGCCTCAGCCTCTCGAGTAGCTGGGATTACAGGCAGGCACCACCATGCCTGGCTAATTTTGTATTTTTAGTAGAGATGGGTTTCTCCATGTTGGTTAGTCTGGTCTTGAACTCCTGACCTCACGCGATCCACCTGCCTTGGCCTCCCAAAGTGCTGAGATTATAGGCATGAGTCACTGTGCCCGGCCGAAATTCAGAACCTTATCAGATAACTTTAACAAAGAGCCTGAAATAATCAAAAAGAATCAAACAGAAAGTCCAAAGCTGAAAAACACAAGTGACATGCTAAAGAATGCATCAGAGTCTCTTAGTTGCAGAATTAATCAAACAGAAGAAAGAACTACTGAGATTAAAGACAGGATATTTGAAAATACACAGTAAGAGGAGACAAAAGAAAAAGGAATTAAAAACAATGAAGCACACGTACAAGATCTAGAAAATAGCCTCAAGGGAGCAAATCCAAGAGTTGCTGGCCTTAAATGAGGAGGCAGAGAGAGATTCGAGTAGAAAGTTTATTCGAAGGGATAATAGAGAACTTCCCAAACCTAGAGAAAGATACCAATATTCAAGTACAAGAAGGTTACAGACCACCAAGCAGATGTAATCCAAATAAGGCTATCTCAAGACCTTTAATAATCAAACTCCCAAAGGCCAAAGAAAAAGAAAGGAATGTAAAAGCAGCAAGAGAAAAGAAACAACTTACAAAGGAGCTCCAATACTTCTGGCAGCAGACTTTTCAGTGGAAACCTTACAGGCCAGGAGAGAGTGGCATGACATAAAGTGCTGAAGGAAAAAAAACACTTTTATCCTAGAATACCATATCCAGTGAAAAGATTTTATAAACATGAAGGACAAATAAAGGCTTTCCCAGACCAAAAAAACAAAAAAACAACAACAAAAAGGGACTTCATCAACACCACATCTGTCCTACAAGAAATGCTAAAGAGAGTTCTTCAGTGTGAAAGAAAAGGATATTAATGAGCAATAAGAAATCATCTGAAGGAACTAAACACACTGGTATTACTAGGTACATAGAAAAACACAGAAAAATATTGTAAACTGTAACTGTGGTGTGTAAACTACTCATATCTTGAGTAGAAAGAGTAAAAAGATGAACCAATCAAAAATAACTACAATAACATTTCAAGTGACAGACAGTATAATAAGATATAAGCAGAAACAACAAATATTAGAAAGCAGGGCAATGAAGTGGAAGGGTAAAGAGTTTTTTATTAGTTTTCTCTTTGCTTGTTTATTTAAACAATCCATGTTAAGTTGTTGTCAGTTTAAAATAATGGAGCATAAGAAGCTTGGAAGCTTCACGGTAACCTCAAGTCAAAAAACATACAACAGATATACAAAACATAAAAAGCAAGACATTAAAATACACCACCAGAGAAAATCAACTTTACTAAAAGAGAGATAGGAAGGAAGGAAAGAAGGAAATGAAAACCACAGAAGAACAAGAAAGCAAATTTCAAAATGGCAGAGTAAGTCCTTATCAGTAATAACATAATGTAAATGGACTATGGTCTCCAATCAAAAGTCACAGAGTGGTTGAATGGATTAAAAAAAACAAGACCCAAAGATCCGTTGCCTACAAAAACAAATACTTCATCTATAAAGCAGACATAGACTGAAAAAAAGAAAGAAAAAGATACTCCATGCCAGTGGAAACAAACAACAAAATAGGAGTAGCTATACTTATTTATATCAGAAAAAATAAGATTTGAAGGCAAACATAAAAAGAGACAAACAAGTTCAGTATATAATGATAAAGGAGTAAATTCAGCAAGAGGGTATAACAATTGTAAATATACATGCACCCAACATTGGAGCACCCAGATATACAAAGCATTATTAGAGATAATGAGAGAGATAGGCCCCAAAACAATAATAGCTGGAGGCTTTAACCCTCTACTTTCATCACTGGACAGATTTCCCAGAGAGAAAATTAAAAAAGAAATATTGGACTTAATCTACACTACGGACCAATTGCAAATGCACCTAATCAATATTTGTAGAGTATTTCATCCAATGGCTGCAGAATAAACATTTTCTCTTCAGCACATAGATCATTCTCAAGCACAGACCATATGTTAGGACACAAAAAAAGTCCATAAAATTTTTTAAAAATGAAATTATATCAAGTATCTTCTTTGACCGCAAAGGAATAAAACTAAAAATCGTAACAAGAAGAATTTTGGAAACTATACAAACACATGGAAATTTAACAGTATGTTCCTGAATAACCAGTGGGCCAATGAAGAAATTAAGAAGGAAATTAAAAAATTTATTGAAACAACTGAAAATGGAAACAACATACCAAAACCGATGGGATACAGTAAAAGCAGTAGTAAAAGGAAAGTTTATAGCTGTAAGTGCCTACATAAAAAAGTAGAAAAGCTTCAAATAAACAACCTAATGATACATTTTAAAGAACTAGAAAAGCAACATGAAACCAAACCCAAAATTAGTGGAAGCAAATAAATAAAGATAGAGCATAAATAAATGAAATTGAAACAAAGAAAAGTACAAAAGAGTGATGAAACAAAAGGTGATTTTTTGAAAAGACAGACAAAATTGACAAACCTTTAGCCAGACTAAGAAAAGAACCAGAAGATCCAAATAAATAAAATCAGAAACGAAAAAGGAGACATTACAGCCAGTACCCCAGAAATTCAAAGACGCATTACAGGCTACTATGAGCAACTATAAACTTAGAAGAAATGAATAAATTCCTAGACACATGCAACCTGCCAAGACTGAACCATGAAGAAATTCAAAACCTGAAGAGACCAATAACAAGTAATGAGATCAAAGCCATAAAAAAAAGTCTCCCAGCTAAAAAAAGCCAGGAACTGATGGCTTCACTTCTGAATTTTACCAAACACTTAAGGAAGAACTAGCGCCAATTCTACTCAAACTATTCCAAGAAATAGAGGAGAAGGGAATACTTCCACGTTCATTCTATGAGGCCACCAGTATTACCCTGATATCAAAACCAAAGACAGATTAAGAAAAAGCAAAACAAAAATACAGGCCAATATCCCTGATGAACAGTGATGTAAAAATTCTCAAAATAATAGGGAAAAGAATAGAAAAAGAAAATGATCATAAAGAATTCTTCCTTTTTGGCCAGGCGCAGTGGCCAAAAGCACTTTGGGAGGCCGAGGTGGGTGGATCACGAGGTCAGGAATTTGAGATCAGCTTGGCCAACATGGTGAAACCCCGTCTCTACTAAAAATACAAAAATTAGCTGGGCGTGTTGGCAGGTGCCCATATTCCTACCTACTCAGGAGACTGAGGCAGGAGAGTTGCTTGAACCCAGGACGCAGAGGTTGCCGTTAGCCAAGATCGCACCACTCTACTCCAGCCTGGGTGACACAGCAAGACTCCATCTCAAAAAAAAAGAAAAAAAAAAAGAATTATTCCTTTTTGTACCCATTTCTTACAGTGCATTAAGCTGGGGATAAATCTTCTCTATTTTCATTTATTTCAAAACATTTATTTCACTTTCAGTTTGAAAGATACTTTTTTTCCGATCGATCACTTAAAGTTGACATTGTTTATATACTTAGCTTTTTAAAGGTGATGATATTCTACTGTGTTCTGGTCTGTGCTGTTTCTAACGAGAAGTCAGTAGTAATGCCATTGTTCCCTGCAAATGTCTTTAAAAATTTATCTCTTTATCACTGGTTTTCAATAATTTGATTATGGTATGATTTGGTATTTAATTTCTTGGGTCTGAGGGTTCCTATTTGCCATAACATTTAGAAAAAATTCCCCTTTTATTCAAATTTTTCTGCTTCAATTACACTATGATATCTAATTATACACGTTAGACTGCTTAGTATTATCTCACAATTCTCTAAGACTCCATTTATTTTCCAGCCTTTTAATTTTTTTCTATCTGTGCTTCAGTTTCTATTGTCCTCTCCTCAAGTTAACTGATCTTTCTCTCTGGAGTGTTCAACGGGCCTATAAGACAATCCAGTGAATTTTTCATTTTATATACTGCATCTCTGAGTTCTAAAATTCTAATTTTGTAAAATCCCCTATTTGTTCTCTCAGGGTCATGTTTTCCTTTAAATTCTTGAACATATTTTTAACAGCTTTTTAAAAACACCTTATCTGCTAATTCTGTAAACTTTATCATTTGAAAGCATGTTTCTATTGACTGATTTTTTTTTTTTCCAGGTTTGGCTCATATTTTCCTGCTTTCCCACTGCAATAGTATTTTATTGCGTGCTTAGCATTATAGATGTTAGCATTATAGACTGCATGCTTAGCATTATAGATGTTGATTGTCTGTAACTGTCATCTTTAAGTATGTTATGTTTTGTTCCGGAAGGCAGTTAATTTAATTACAGATCAAGTGGATCATTTAGAGGCTTGATTTTAAGCTGAATTAGTATGAATATAAAGTTGCTCTGATGGTTAATTTTAAGGGTTAACTTGACCGGATAAGGGATACCTAGTTAGTCGATAAAGCATAATTTCTGGGTGTGTCTGTGAGGGTGTTTCCCCAAGAGATTGGCATGGAACTTGGGAGACTGAGTGAAGAACATTCCCCATCAATGGGGCGGGCTCCATCCAATCAGCTGAAGGCCTGAATGGAACAAAAAGGTAGAGGAACAGCAAACTGCTCTTTTTCTCTCCTGCAGCTACGATACTCTTTCTTTTCCTTCCCTTGACATAAGAATTCCAGGTTCTCCAGCCTTTGGGGGATTAACCCTGCTTTTAAGGTTTGGACTTTCTGAGTCTCTAAAGCATTCAGTTCACAGCTGTCCAGTAGTTCTTTTCCTGGTAGTTTTTTTTTTTTTTTTTTTTTTAATTTTACCCCAAACTTGCTTTATTTTTGTCTATATGGATATTCCTGATAGTACAGGTGAATAAAAGAAGGTAGTTAAAAGAAAAAAAAATATTCAATTTCTCTCAAAAAAATTGCTCCATTATAGGTACATGCTTTATTTCTAACATATTATTTCTATAATGGAGGAAAAACCTTGAATAAAAGCGTTATCAAATCTTATCCACTTTCCCATATGCTCACTTTAGGAAGCATCTGCATTCTCTTTATTTCTTAAGTTATTATGGAAGTAACTGTGACTCAATAGCAAAGATTCATTGAGAACATTTTATATATGCACAATTGTGGTTTCTATAGTCCAAACTCTATTTTTGTACTGCTATAAGGTGAATATTTGGAAATTTTGTATTGAAAATAGAACAACAAGCTTCAAATTCACTCTAAAGGGAAGACTTCTTTAAAACCATTGTCTTTCTCTAATCCTTTCCTTATTTCCTATACCACCTTGTTTCCTAGCTATTTAAATGTATTCAATACCTTATTCAAAGGCTGAGGTGCTCAATCAAAATCTCTGAAAGTCAATCAAACGAAGACAAGACAAGAAAAAGGGAGACATGAGTTACAGGTGTCCCAAAGATATTGCAACTATGAAGATAAACAAAGTTCAGGAGAAGAGAATATGAAAAAAACAAAAACAGATAGTATACGTGCAATTTAAAAATCTGCTTTAGGCCGGGAGTGGTATCAAGCCTGTAACTCCAGCACTTTAGGAGGTCAAGGCGGGCAGATAATTTGAGGTCAGGAGTTTGAGACCAGCTTGGCCAACATGGAGAGGACCCATCTCCACTAAAAATACAAAAATCTGCCAGGTGTGGTGGCATGCACCTGTAGTCCCAGCTACCTGGGAGGCTAAGGCAGGAGAATCACTTGAACCCGGGAGATGGAGGCTGCAATGAGTTGAGATTGTGCCACTGCACTCCGACCTAGGGGACAGTGCCAGACTCCGTCTCAAAAAAAATAAAAAATAAAAATCTCCTTTAATGTTAAATCTTTTTTTTTCTGAGATGGAGTCTTGCTCTGTCACCCAGGCTGGAGTGCAGTGGCGCAATCCCAGCTCCCTGCAACCTCTGCCTCCTGAGTATCTGCCGGGTTCCCTGGTCCGGGGGTTGGGGACCCCTGCTTCACAGCATCTGGGCTATATGTCATCTTTTAAAGTATATTAAAACCTCTCTTCAATCATTATTGCGTTCAAACGATTCTCCTGCCTCAGCCTCCCAAGTAGCTGGGACTACAGGCATGCACCACTACACCCAGCTCATTTTTGTATTTTTAGTAGAGACAGGGTTTCACCACGTTGGCCAGGCTGGTCTTGAACTCCTGACCTTGTGATCTGCCTGCCTCGACCTCCCAAAGTGCTGGGATTACAGGTGTTCAGAGAACCACCGCGCCCGGCCTGATGTTAAATCTTAAATGTGTAAAATGCCCTATATTTTCAAAGCAATCCTGATTTTGAAAATAAGTAGCTAAATTTATACTATAATTTCTGTTCTTCTAAACAAATATTGAAAAATTATGTTGCAGATCACATTTAATTTTCAAATACTTTGCAAATAACATTTAAAAATATTTCTGAATGAAAACAAAGGTAAATAGGTACTAAGAAATTTCAAATTCTTGTTTGTAGTATTAATACTTATATAAATAATATGCATATCTCAATTTTAAATGTCATTATAAATAGCAAGAATTCATAATAGGATGTTAGGCACATATCATAAAATAATTTTAAAAACTGAATTAAAAATTCACATTTAAAAAAAAGTACCAAAACTTTTTCATTTGTCTGATAACAAAATAACAAAGTTTACATTTTAACTGTTAGACAATAGGACAATAAAAGTAAATGAGAAACTAAAATATTCTCAATAATGGAAGACAAACATTTAATTAATTTCAAAAATGATTTAAGCTTAGGAAATTTGACAAGTTTCTGAGGCAAAGAACTCAAATAGATCCGTATACAATACTCAATCCCATCGCTGGTTCAACAGTGTTTTTTAAAACTGTTACCAGGACTAAGAAAGAAAAATAAAATTCTAGAAGAGCCTAAGAATGTATAATTTCGAAATTTTGTGGAATGTTGCCGAACTGCCCTTTGAAAAGATTGTACTAATTTATACTGTCATTAAAAAAGTGTGAAAATGCCCATTTTCTCAGACCTGTTCCATTAGTATATAATAAATGTTTTATTGTCAGCAGTCTGATAGATAAAAGTTCTCATTGCTTCAGTTTGCATTTGTTGGTAATTACCATTTCCTCAGATATTTACTTGCCATTTCCATTACTTCTGTGAGTTGTCCAAATATTCGGGGCCTGTTTTTCTACAATCTGTATTAATTTATAGGATCTTACTACATATTAAGGATAATATATTAAGGATAATTTATCTGTTACATACTTTGCAAATATTTTTCCATATTATTGTTTATATTTTAACTTAGCTTATATTATCTTTTTCTGTAAAAACCTTAAAATGTTACAGAGCCAAATCTGTCCATCTGTTTCCTTTATAGCAGCAGTTCCCAATGTTTTTGGCAGCAGGGACTGGTTTTGTGGAAGACAATTTTTCCGTGGACGAGAAGCTGGGGGATGGTTTTGGGATGAAACTGTTCCATCTCATAAGGAGCACACAACCTAGATCCCTCCAGGCACAGTTCACAGTAGGGTTCGTGCTCCTAACAGGTGGGGTCCCTTGCCCGGGGGTTGGGGACCCCTGCTTCACAGCATCTGGGCTACATGTCATCTTTTAAAGTACATTAAAATCTCTTTTAAATCATTACATTATGAAAAGAAAAACAATGTACTTCACATGTAGTGACACTGCTAATAACATTCAAATATTACGTACTGAGACATGGTTAAGTTAAAAAGCATTACAGGTATTTAGTTAAAAATTTAATAATTTAAGAAGCACATTGGCCGGGTGAGGTGGCTCACGCCTGTAATCCCAGAACTTTGGGAAGCCGAGGTGGGTGGATCACGAGGTCAGGAGTTCGAGACCAGCCTGGCCAATATGGTGAAACTCCATCTCTACTAAAAATACAAAAATTAGCTGGGTGCAGTGGTGGGCGCCTGTAATCCCAGTTACTTGGGAGGCTGAGGCAGGAGAATCGCTTGAACCTGGGAGGCAGAGATGGCACTGAGTCAAGATCACTGCACTCTAGCCTGGGCAACAGAGCAAGACTCCATCTCAAAAAAAAAAAGAAAAAAAAGGAAGCACATACAAACAACCTGAGTCACAGCATAACAGTTTCTTTGGTAATCTCTTAAGTCTTCAGAATTCTGGTTATGTAAACAGTATAATATCTTTTAGGATAATACAATATAAAGGTCACAGAAAAACACTAAATTCATTTACTCTAGTCACTCACCTAAAATGGAACTTTCCTAAGTCTGTGTCTGAGAAAAAAAAAAATGGTCCATTGATTTCCAGCCAATTTTAATTGATACCAAATTCTGCATGGTGAGTTAAAAAGCTGCTTCCTTGCTCTATTTTTTGCTGTAGTTCTATGCTCAAGAACAGAAAATAAGTATATCTCCTCTATAACATTACATTCTTTTAGATGTCTGAAATGTTTTCTTCAATAGTTCTTTCCTTACTGTACATTGTAAATATTTGTTCACATGTTTAACTGACCTATTAGTTTATAAGCTCCATGAAAACAGTGCAAATGTCTTTTAAACCTTAACTCCTAGTGCCTGTTACATAGAAAACACTTACTGCACTGCTGTTTGAATAGAAAGAAAAAAAACGTGTAGATAATGTTGCCTAATTTCTTACCTAGAAAATTTTGCCAATATTTTTCTTAAAATCAAGAAAGATTATATAATCTGTTTCTTCTAATTGGTTATATTCTAATATTTTCATGTATGATTCTGTGTCCTGAATACATTCCTGATAAATGATACTGAGTAATTTTATATCTACAGAAAACTACCTTAGATTCAAAATAGTCTATAAATCAGTTCATCTGCATTGCATAATGAATATATTATTGATTTTCCATAACATATTCAACATTATTCTAACATGTTTGTTAACATAAAGGTATTTGGTATTACAGCTACATAGCTTCAATTATATTCAAAGTAATTTTAAAAATCATTTACTAATTAGAGATTTTGGAGTGACGTATAGACATGGAATAAGTACAGACATGTTCAGATCACATCCTTTGGTGTGTTGAGGCAGAAGAAAGGTTGAGAACTACAGATTTTCAACGGTAAATCGCCTATTCTTGAAAATAACTTTTTTTCCAAAAAACGTACTTGATATTTAAAAATATGTGAATCTTTACCAACTACTTGGGACCAAAAATACTTACTTCACTGTGGCACTTAGAAGAAAGTTCAGCTGTGGTATTAATAGGTTGTCTGGGGCTGACAGATAACGATCAAACTGAACCTAAATGAAATAGAGAAATACAAAATATAAAGTACATATATGTGCTAACAAACATCTCAAATATAAACATATCTTTGTTTTTTTTTTTTTTTTTTTTTTTTTGAGGCAGAGTCTCACCTTGTCGCCCAGGCTGGAGTGCAATGGCACAATCTCGGCTCACTGCAAGCTCCGCCTCCCGGGTTCACGCCATTCTCCTGCCTCAGCCTCCTGAGTAGCTGGGACTACAGGCGCCCGCCACCGTGCCCAACTAATTTTTTTGTATTTTCAGTAGAAACGGGGTTTCACTGTGTTAGCCAGGATGGTCTCGATCTCCTGACCTTGTGATCCGCCCGCCTCGGCCTCCCAAAGTGCTGGGATTACAGGCGTGACCCACCGCACCCAGCCAAACATATCTTTTAAGAATTAAATACTTGAGAAAAATTCCATACTCCAAATAACTAGATTGTTGTGTTCAAACTGTGTAGTATTTCGTAAACATTCTACCTAAAACTCCCTAAAACTGTCAAATCTGTAATATAGTCAATATTAGCAATATTTACTTTTAAAATCCTGAATCCAAACCATTCATTTTAGTCTTCCTCATAAAGCTTTTAAGTAATAATATTAACAAAAAGTAAAGTCATCAGGTTTCAGGTCTACCTGTTTCTTGATTTTACTATATTTATTCATTTGTTCATTAATCCATTCATTAGTTCAACTAATACCTACCATTGAAAAGGTACTATATTAAGTAATGGAAGTATTAAAACGAGCAAAAAAAAGGATAGTCCCTAGCTTCATAGAGCTTATGACCTAGCAAGAGAGGTGTTAAACAGGCAGTAATATAAATAATATAAAATTACAAACTTTGTTAAATGCTATTAAGGAACAAAACAAGGTACTATAAAGAATAAATTAAGGACCTAGTCTGTGGATTTGGCAAAAGCATCTCTCAGGAAAGGACATTTGAAGTGAAACCTTAAAGCTTAATATACATTAAGTAAGTGGATAGATGGGTGGGGAGGTTCAGGGAGAGGAGACAGCATGAAGGCTTGAGGTGGGAAGGAAAACAGCTAGGTAAGTAGAGATCATGTAGGACTGGTATGCTTATTTAAGGATTTTAATAATTTTAAAAGCATTAGTAAACCATTTAAGTTAAGTAAGGGAGAAGTCTGATTTAAGTTTTAAGAAGCTAACTCTGGCCACAGGAAGAACAGAATGGAAGATTGCAATAATAGACGCAAAGACACCAATTAGGTACCTTAGGTACCTACTGCAGCATTTTTAGACTATGGGGCAATCAAGATGAAAGAAGTAAAGATATTTGAGGACCATCAGGACTTGGTTACTGATGGAATGAAGGGATTGACTCCCAGATTTTGGATCTGTATAAATTAATTCACTACATTATCGTAACACAAAACTGTATTCTTCATTCATTTGTGTAGTAGCTGCATCCCTTACTAGATCGTATCTGTTTTCATCCCAGTTCTTAGTATGATGACTAGAAAACAGCAGAAACTTGGTTAATAACTATTTAAATGATAAATGGATAGAAGGTCTTACAATTTTCCGAGTTAATAATGCCTGGAAAAGGACTTAGGTTTGGGGTGGAATGGGCAGAGTTAGTTTTGGACATGCTGAATTGAAGTGCCTTAGAAACCCCTAAATGGAGACAACAAATGGTTGTATATAATCATGTTATTAAATACAAAACTCAAGCAAGATTTGTTTCTTTAGAGAAATCATATATTTATATTCACCTTAATTGTTCTGAAAATTAACACCAGGAACATGAAGACTTTTTAATGGCATTTAAAATATTTTATGAGTTGTGTTACAGACTGGATATGTGTCAAGAGAGGAGAAACAGAGGAAGGGAACACACATTTGGTACTAAGTAATGTTACAGATGTAAGTGTGAGCATAGATCTTCATTTTTTGGGGGTAAATGCCTTGAAGTGGAATTTTACTGGATAGTATGGTGAGTGTATATATAACTTCCTAAAAAACATATATTTTAATGAATCTAAAATTCATTTTCGTCTATTTTTATTTAAACTTTTTAACATTGAATTTTCTTTGCTTTTCTAATTTTTGCTATTAAATTTTTGTTTTATATATAGAAGTTATAACTGTTGCTTCTATATAGTGTCTTCTATTATGACATAATGTTTCTGCTTTGTTGCATTTAGTCTTTTTAAATTCTACTTTAGATATCTAACAATTATATAGATAGCTCTACCTTCTTCTTTGCATTTGTTAGGTATCTTATGGGCCTATCCGTTTATTTTCAGTTAAATTGAGTTCTGGAAGATAATATATAGGAAAGCCCTGGCATCAAAAATTGTTGGAAAATTTAAAAACCTTCCTAGAGGACTATCTATGAAAGTCAGGCCATTGTGGTAGTGAGTATATGTGAGTATTTTAAATACTTAGGATCAGTAGTTTAGAACAGTAGTTAAATCCACAAGCACTGTAGGCCAACTTCCTGGATTGAATGGGGTTGTCATGAGGATTCAAGAGTTAATACATGAAAAGCACTTGCTATGCTAAGTAAATGTTAATGGCTGTTCTTGTTCCTTGTTATTATTATTACTATTACTAGTATTACTATCATAAAACTTCCAAAAGGGATCACTCCTATGAGAGATAGAGCTGTATGACTTAAATATCATATAATGAACGGCTATGCACATGAGAAAAGTATATATACTTAAGACACAGAAACACACACAAAAAGTAGTGATCATGCAAAAAGGAAGATACAAGATCTTCACCTGAAAAGGAAGGTAATAAAGTCGAAATTCAGTGAGTCTCAAACTAAAGAGTAACATACTGTTTTAAGAGTGGAATCTAGTTTTGATTTTCATGTCAGGAAAAAGTCAAGAGCTTTAAACCAAGGATCATGTAGTAACAAGTTTATAATGATATACAGCCTAATTTCTTCATATCTGTCATTCCTGTTTTCAATTAAATTAGGAATAAAACTCTAAAAATAGAGTAAACAGTAATCCTAAACAGTAATGATGAGACTATCAGAGCATAGTGGAACACTACCATGAATTTAAGACTTGGCCAGAACTACTCAATTAAAGGAATACAGGCTTAGTCATTATTATTGGACCCAATGTTAATACAGCATATTGAGAGATAAAAAGTATCACCCAGAATGAAATTATCACACAGCAAAAAATGAAGAATATTGATCTATAAGGAAATCTAAATTAAAATGTTTTATCATACACTTACCATTGCAGCCTTCAGTGTCACAGAATCTAGGTTGGGCATATTAGCTAAAGAGCCCTATTTAAAAAAAAAAAAAAAAAAAAAAGCAGATCCAAGATGTAAAAAAGGAGATATACATTTTATTTCACTTATTGAATATAGTCCATTAAAGAACTGCCCAAATTTGGAAAATCATTTAGCTTATTTCCATAGAACTCAAGTGTAATTTCTTCAACCTCAGTAAGATCAGGGACTATGATTTGTTGGAGGGAGCAAGAGGCGCTCAAGTTTATTAACAACAGAAATATCATGATACTTCAAGTTTACTCATACTCAAGAAAATGAAGGCAATGAAGCACTGGAAGATGCCAGTGACACATGGAGGCTTTGATACTTTCAGAAAGTACAGAAAGGCAGCAAAACTGGTTCCTACTGGTAGGAATTTGCTTACCACTTTAGCAAATAAAAAATTGAAAAGTTGTGTTTTAAGAGCTTCATTTAAGAGTTTCTGGGCCACAATATAGTCTTCATGTTAATGCTGTTTGAAAGAGTTCTTTGCTTTCTTAAGAAAGATGGCTTACATGGTTTTCTAGGGTTCCCATCACTCCTTTATTTCTACCAGGGTTCTATAATTTAACAAGATCATATGCTGACCTCAGAAGTGACTGGCTTCTCAGAGTAATGAGCACTTTGCTAAATTAAAAAGAAGATGACTGCTATTTATACTGTAATCTATGCATTCAATTACAACTAATAGTGATATAGGAATCCAAAAAATTTACCAGTATGAATATCCTTTAGACATTTTATTATAATACTAATTTTTGTATATTTTCATTACTTTTAACAAAAACCATTTTTAATAAAAAGGATTGTTAATACTGTGGGGCACTCTACCATATTTAGGAAGTCATCTAAGAGCTATGCATGCATAATGTCTTAAGAATAACCCTATGACACAGATACTATTATTACCCCCAACCCACAGGTAAGGAAACAGATACAGAAAAATAAATCACTTTCCCAGGAAAACACAGCTAATATGTGGTAGAGCCAAGAATCCAGAGTGCAGCTCTAGAAGACCATACTATAAACTGGCATGTTCTTGAATTAGGAAGGAACACGAATTAGTAAGGAACATCTAAGCACTTACCTGTTCAGGTTTATGTTGCTGTACAGCGTTATAGATGCAACTCAAGCCTACCCTAGTTAAAACATAAGAGGCTTGCTCATTTATAAGTGTGTCCAAATGTGCTTCAATCTAAAATAAAACACAGAAAGAAAACATTTTAAAAGAAGAATGACACTGATGAGAGTAGAAGTAAACTACCCCAGAGTCTTAGCTCTTCATCATGGAGTTTTTCCTTGCATTGGCACAGGGATGACCTCTGTAACAAAATCTTTTTCTTCCCCCAAACAGTAAGTCTTTCTATGAAAGGGGGAAAAAGTCTTACTTTAAAAATTACAACCAAGGAGGATTCTAGGACTATCCTCCAGTCACAAAATTTGGGTTGTTTCTCAACTCTTTTAAAAGCTGGTAATAAACAAAACACAAACAAAAAAACACTAGTAAACAACAACAGTATAAAATAAAATATTTAGGAAGAGCTCCGAGATGAGGGCCTGATGTTCCTGACTTCCTGTCCTCCTCATGGTCCCAACTTGCTAGGTTGACTTAACAAATCAAATATACCATCTGGAGGAAATCCCATTACAGCTCAAGTAGCAATTTCTCCTGAGGATAAGGCAGGCCTGTGACAAGTAGGGAAGAGTTGAGGGCCCAGTAGAAACTTGGCTAAAGATTTCAGGTTCAGGAACTGCCTAAGAAGATGCCGCTACCAGATGTGAGTAGTATGGGCTCCCCAGTTTTGTGCTATTTTGGGGGATTCCAACTAATGCTAATGGAGATAAAAACCACAGAAGAGGACTACCTTGATGGGTTGAAACATTCCCTGGTGAGAAAAAGCTTGCTCTTCCTTTTTTTTTTTTTTTTTTTTTCCGCTAGTACAATCCTGAATCTGGAGGTCTTCCTTCTATTCCTCACCAGAATGTTCCCCCAGATTTTACCAGTTTGCTTGCTAGTGACACAGTACACTGTCAACTATGGTATCTGTTACCATCTAAATGATTGCCATTTTCCAAGCAACTTCAATAGCTCTGCTCTTCCCCCTAAAAAACTTAGAACTGATTTAAAAGAGGTGAGGAAGCTAAAAGAAAGCCCTTGTGAATAATCAGAACAAGTATGGTTTCTTTCCTGAGGCATCACTACGGAAAGACATAAAGTACTTTCATTTTTTTTTTTTAAAATAAATGCCCAAGGAAGTACAATTAGAGCCCTTACTTGCTGGATTTACTAGAAACCAAAGAAAAACAAAGTGTGCAAAGGTAAACACTTAATGAAGGTGAAAAAGAGTTACGGCTAAGAATCAAATTAGTGGTCTGAAAGAAAAATGGAAGGAAAGTAATATAGAGCAAATATCAAAGAAATAGATTAAAGTAAAGAGATCTAAAAAGAAATTAGAGGGCAGATCCTTCAGATAAAACCAACCGAGGACAGGGGTTTCAAAATATAAGAAGTAACACATAGAAAAGTGATGATTAAAGAAATAGAACTCTTTACTAAGCAAAAGAAAGGTTTGAATCTTTACATTGAAATGGCTCTACAAAGTCAAAGATGCAAATAATTTTTAAAAAGAGACATACCAAAAATATCCTGGGAAAACATACGAACTCAAAGGAAAATCCCTGTAAGTTTCCAGATGAATGGACTAGATTACTAAAAACAAGAGAATCTGACTAGCCTGGACTTCTTGCTTGAAACACTGGAAGTAGCTATATAAAAGTAGGAAAAAAATAATAGGTTATTGGTAGTAAAAGTCCTAAAACCAAGAATCCTTTACCCAACAAGGTAAATTGTTACTTAGGAGAAATGTGATAAACCACACCTTCCCATATCCACACCCTTGTATTGTCCTCTATCATACTGAATCCAGGCTGTTCTATGTGACCAGGCTTGGCTGACAGCACGCTAGCAAGCATAATGCAAGTATAGGCCAATAAGCACTTCCACACTGTGATTTGTCTGCTTAGAATACCCACTCAAAGGGACTGCCAGCGGGGTCTGAAAGGACATGGGGAAAATTGCTAGTGGAGTCTGGAGAAAGGGGAACCTGAATTATCTGCTGATAGGACAATTACTGAAAATGCTGCCAGGACTAACAAAGATCTGGCTCAAGAGATTTCTGCAGAACGCTGAAATACATGTAAAAGTCCAGTTGACACACTGAATGGGGGCAAAAATAAGCAAGGACATAGATAACTTGAATAAACTAATAAGCTCAATTCAGCGCACAGACCAGGAAGAATTTTTACCATGTATAAAATAGTTATGGAACACATAAGAAAAACAGATAATGGGTGACAAAGCAAATTGATAGACACCCGACATATCTGAAGATTTAGATCAATGGCAGGAATTTGGGCTTGAATTAGTGACAAATACAGAAAAAATGACATTTCTTAAATAAAAACGTTATTAATTCCACAGAAAATGAAAAAGTCATCCATGAAAGGTAAATTAACCATTCTTCGTTACGTGGCTCAGTCACCAATAGTGTTTACATAGTAATAATAATTTAACATAATATTGATCTAACCAAAATTTATAATATAGCTGCATTTGGGAGGATGGGAAAGCTCTAAATATAACCATATTCTTATCCGGGTGGGTTGGGGGAGTGGCAGTAGATAACTAAATTTTCATTGTTCATTTCATTTCATAATGTATTAGATTATATCTAATACATTAGATATAAAACTTAAAAGATCTGTAAGTAGCAATACACGTAAGTGTTTAGAATTACAAATATAAATACCAAAAGAAGTAACTATAAAAACTGAAAGAAATTGTGCTTTTGAGGGAGAAATGAGAGACAGATGTTGGAGGTGGAGAGGATGGTACACTGGTGGCTTTTCATAAGAAGTTCGGTAGAATTATTTGACTTTAAACCACAAATATGGAAAATTCTGATATATTTATTTTAAAACAAAAAATTAAAAATTAGAAAATATAAATTTAGATCTATCAAAACTCATTCCTATATCCACTGCCAAACTGTTGATATATGTGTGATAGCACAGAACATTCAGAGTTGTTTTTTAAAAAAATAGTATATTTACCAATAATCACTGCTTAAAATTGGAATCCAACTATCTACTAAATTTTACAAATGGCTTTGTTTTAGTCATCATGTACACTCTTAAGTGATAACCATTTGCTTTATAGAACTCAAGGACTCAAGTGATTGGTATAGCAATTTGTAATGTTTTGCCTAACACTGGTTTACACATAGATAAAAATATATCTGTCCGCTGTAACACATTCTGCATTAACTATGCAGCTTGAAAAATATAGCATATTATTCACAGTTCAGAAACTGAAATCTGCATACAGAGTAACTGTTCAAATTAATCAGAAAAGCTTCAATCCACCATCACATACTACGGTATGAATCGAGTATTTTAAACATTACATATTCTGGTTCCTCTAAAGCTGAAAACTGAAATACTAAATTTGTGTGTGTGTGTGTGTTGTATATGTGTGCGTGTGTCCTTTCATCAGATGATATCAAGGGATCTATAGGAATTAGGTCATTAAAATTAGTTAAGCCAATAACTTAAAGCTATCACATAGAGAAAAAGATTCGATCATAGTAAATAGTCATTTTATAGAAAAATTTACCTGAAACTGTAGCATTTCCAGACGTCTGTCAGTGAATTCAAATAGAGCTAATGTTGTCTTCATCATATATAGTGAATTGACCATGAAAGTGGCCATGTCAGCTGTGCCTAAGTTGCTGGCTGATACAGTACACATCTGTAGGAGAGGATCCAAGACACATGATAAAACCTACAAATGAAAAATAAAATGAATTCTTTATTTCTCAATCACTGATATGGTCTTGGGTTAATGATACTTCAGAATTAATGCCAAACTAATCAGAAGGAAGCCAATTTATGGAAGCACATAGGAAAAGATTAAACATAAATCAATACTTTTTAAATTATGAGAACTGGTTTAATATTTGAAGGAAAATCAACAGTAAGAAAGGGATTGTCAAAGTATATGAATTACAAAAATCCAGAAGTGAAACAGAATGTACAATAGAGGAGCAAAAAACAATCATTAAAAATGAATTTACAACATACCTGCACAAAATCAGCTTGACGAGCATCTAATGGTACAACTGAAGAATCATGAGATGCTAAAACTTCACGCAGCAATATTAGTGTCTGATTTAGTGCAGAACTTGGTCCAAGATCAGGTGGTGGGAGTTCAACCTAAAATAAGAGATGATTTATCCACTCCTTATATTTTTCCACTAAATTTTAATGGGTAAATGTAAGTTCATAGTAAAAAAAAATGTAAAAGTTATAAAGCATAGACTCACACATTAGAAACCTATAATTTATTAATAGCTTACTTTGAACTATACTAACAGCATACAAAGTGAGAGAAAAGTTCTTTGCCAGATTATCTCAAAATATCTCACCTTGTACTCTAAAATTAAAAAAAAAATTTGAAAAGTTAATGTTCACTTGAATTACAGAATTGTATTTTAATATGTATTTAAAATGGCCTGTTTTATTTTTTAGCTCAAATCATAAGAAAAAAGCAGTCCATAGACCAGCACTATCCCAACTATAATATAATTGAGAAACGTCACCTACTCTCAGGCCCAAATCTCAGAGATTTTAGTTCAATATGTATAGGCTAGGGGTTCAGGAATTGACAGTTCAACAAGCACCCTAGGAGTCTCTTAAGAAGGTAACTCATGGGTCACACATTTTGAAAATCACTTCACAGAAACAGTATAACATTACCATTACTATCTTGGGCTCTAGAGTTAAGCACATTAAGTTCAAATCTTGGATCTATCAGTTACTAGTTGTGTAATCTTCAGCAAGTTACTTAACTTTCCAGAGCTTCAGAGGGACTCTGTAAATATTAAATGAGATTGTTGCATGGCTGAGTAGCGTGCCTTGCACTTACTAAGTAGAAGGTATGCCAAGTTCACTATCCTTATTTGGTGGCACCATGATACATAAAAAGAAGTGCCTATGAATTTCTTTAAAAATATTTTCAGAATACTTGTAATGTTAATAAAGTAATATTTTGTAAATTTTTTAAAAATAGCACTTAGAAGACAATGTAAGAGACTACATCCAAGTGGCAGGTAGGTAGAAAGGTGTAAGAGTTTTCAAATATTGGCATTTATTATGAGATTGTTTCATGTAGAAAGTTAATACATAAGTGACATCACCAGGAATAGCAAAGTAAGCATGTCCAAAAATACTCTCTCCCTCATAAAAACGACAAGAACAAAAAAATCATAAAACATGCAAACAAACAAGAAAATATAGTCCATGTACAGCATACACAGAAAAACACCTCAACAGAAACATTATCTGAAGAAGTCCAGATGTTAGATTTACTAGACAAAGACTTTAAACAAGCTATTTTAGATATGTTCAAAGACTGAAGGAAATCATGTCTGAAGAACTAAAGTATGAAAACAATGTCTCACCAAATAGAGAATATCAATAAAGAGACAGGAATAATAAAATATAACCAAATAGAAATTCTGGAGTCAAAAAGTACAATAACTGAAATGAAAAATTCACTATAGGGTTTTGTTTTGTTTGACAGGGTCTCTCTCTGTCACTCAGGACAAAGTATAGTGGTACAATCACAGCTCACTGCAGCTTGACCTCCTATGCTCGAGTGATCACCCCACCTCAGTCTCCCAAGTATTAACAGCTAGGAATACAGGGACGTGCCACCATGCCTGGCTCATTTTCTTTTTTGTAGAGATGGTAGCCTTTCTATGTTGCCCAGGCTGGTCTCAAACTCCTGGGCTCAAGTGATCCTCCTGTCTCAGCCTCCCAAAATGCTATGATTACAGGTGTGAACTGCTGTGCTTGGCCTTACAGCAGATATGAGCAGGCGGAATAAATAATCAATGAACTTAAAGACAGGAACTTAAAGATTATTGAGTCTGAGAAACAGAAGGAAAAAGAATTTGAAAAAAAAATGAACAGAACATCAGAGATAAGACACTATTTAACAACGTAAGTATACAGGGGATCCCAGAAGGAAAGAACAAAGAGAAAAAGGCAGTGAAGAAACAATGACAGAAAGCTTCCCAATTTTGGTTTTAAAAAGCATTAATCAACATCCAAGAAGCTAACTGACCTCCCAGAAGGATAAACTCAAGAGACCTACATTAACATATATCATAATCCAACTGTCAAAAGACAAAGAGATAATTCTGAAAGCAACTAGAAAGAAATAACTCATTATGACAAGGGATTTTTGACAAGATCAATAGCTGATTTCTTACCAGAAAACATGCAGGCCAGAAGCATTGGATGACATATTCACAGGTTGAAATAAATGAACTGTCAACCAAGTATTTCAAATTCAGCAAAACTATTTTTCAAGAATAAAGGAGAAATTAAGACACTCCCAAATAAAGGCAAAAATTCTTCATTAGCATACCTGCCCTACAAGACATACTAAGGAAAACTGGACACTAGAAAGTAACTTGATCCACATAAAAAAATAGAGCACTGGTCAAGGCTGCAACAATGATAACTATAAAAGACAGTTTTAATGTATTTTTTTCTTCATAACTCTAATTTAAAAGAAAACTGCATGAGGCAATAATTATAAGTCTATGTTGATGGTATACAATGTCGTAAGATTTAACTGTATTAATAATGGCATAAAGGAAGAGGAGAATGGAGCTATATAGGAGCAAAGTTTTTGTATACTATTGAAAGTATGTTGTTATAAATTAAGATGCTAATTGTAATTCCCAGGGCACCACTCAGGAAACAAAACCTTATACCCACATACATATATATTTAAATAACAAGGGAATTAAATTAATATACTAGAAAATATCTACTTAATGTAAAAGAAGTAACAGGGACACAGAGAAAAAAATCATTTAAGACATACAGAAAACAAAAGAGCAAAATGCAGACATAAATCCTACTCTACCCTCAATTAAATTACGTGTAAATGGATTAAACATGACAATCAAAAAGCAGAGACTAGCAGATTAATTTGAAAACCCACACCATGTACCAACTATATGCCAACTTCAAGAGACACACTTTTAAGACAAAAAAAATTGGATGTAAAAGGATATAAAAAGCTATACCTTGCAAACAATAACAGAAAGAAAGCTAGATTAAATTAGCTACATTAACATACTAATACCAGACAAAACAGACTTTAAGACAAAAATTATTACTAGAAATAAAGGATATCTGATAATGATAGAAGGGTCAATCCATCAAAAAAATAAAATAATTATAAACATATATGCACCCAACAAAAAAGCCCCAAAACACATAGAGCCAAAACTTACAGAATTGAAGGAAAATATTTCTTGTAGTGAAGAGATACATATTTTACATTCCACAGTTTCTTCAGTTTTGTCTCCTTTTCTTTCATTAAATTCAAATAAATGTGAACTTAAAAAAAACCTCCAAAATATGATCTTATCTTCACAAAAGTATTCTATTTATCATTCCTACTTAAAATGATATCTAGACTGTTGTTAAACTGATGATAATAAAGTTAACTAATGTTATTTCCAAGAAGAGGGTTTTTAAAAATTTTTCATCTTTGTGCTCTTCTCTATGGTTTAAATTATGTATAAATATACGCATATCAGTTTTACAAAATTAATAGAGTGATCTCTGCCCCCTAAAAGAAATGAAATATACCAAGCAGTTAATAACAGTTAATTCAGAGTGAGAGGATGTAGATGAGTATTATTTTCTTCTTTGTGTTTCCTTTTTAAAATAAATATACATTTAATAGAAATCAACATACTCATAATTCTAAAAATTTAAATATACAGATATTCCATATACATGCATGCATATACATGTTTATAAGTAATATAAACTGAACAGAAGATACTCAAAAATTTTTCAGTGGAATCTTTAGTACAAATCAGAAAGATCTGCTAGCATTCTAATAGCTATAATATAGAAATAGACAGCTATAAAAACTAGAGCAAACACGTATGTGTCAGTTCCCAATACCTTTCACAAACAGAAAAAAAAAAAAATCTAACAAATCCTCCAGGGAAGCTTAGAGAGAGAGATACAGAGGGGGGGAGAGAGAGAGAGAGAGAGAGAGAGAGAGAGAGAGAGAGAGAGAGAGAGAGAGAGAGAGAGAGTACATAGTGTCTTTTGGAAGCAATAAATCTTTAAAAAAAATTTTTTAAATTTTAGTAACTTTTGGTATACAAAAGTTTCTGGTTACATGGATGATTGTACTGTGGCGAAGTCTGAGATTTTAGTGCACCCATCGTCCAAGTAGCGTATATTGTGCTCAATATCTAATTTTTTATTCCTCACTCCTCATCCTCTCCCCCTTCTGAGTCTCCGTAGTACATTATATCACTCTGTGTGCCTTTGTGTACCCAGAGCTTAGCTCCCACTTTTAAGAACACAGTTTTTGGTTTCCTATTCCTGAGTTGCTTCACTTAGAATAATGGCCTCCTGCTCCATACAAGTTGTTGCAATTTCTTTATTTTGCAACTCATTGGTTGATGGGCACTTAGGTTGGTTTCATTATCTTTACAATTGCAACTGTGCTGCCATAAACATACGTGTGCAAGTGTCTTTTTGATATAATGACTTCTATTCCTTTGGGTAGATATCCAGTAGTGGGAGTGCTGGATTGAATGGTAGATCTTTTAGTTCTTTAAGAAATCTCCCTAGTGATTTCCACAAAGGCTGTGCTAATCTACATTCCCACCAGCAGTATATAAGCATTCCCTTTCACCATATCCACATTAATATATATATTTTTTTACTTTTTAATAATGGTCATTCTTACAGGAGTAAGGTGGTGTCTCGCTGTGGTTTTAATTTGCATTTCCTTGATCTCATTTGCCCACTTTTTGATGGGATTTTTTTTTCTTGCTGATTTGTTTGTGTTCCTTGTATTCTGGATATTAGTCCTTTTTCAGATGCACAGTTTGCAAATATTTTCTCTGTGGGTTGTGTGTCTCCTCTGATGGTTATTTCTTTGGCTATACAGAAGCATTTTAGTTTAATTAGGTCCCATTTATTTATTTTTATTTTTGTTGCACTTGGAAGCAATAAATCTTTAAAAAAAAAATTTTCAAAAATTCACACAAGAGATTTTTAAATTGCCAAACAAAACAGAAGACCAATGATGTAAAACTTACACATTGGTGGGAGAAAGCTTAAAGGAAATTTTTTTCTCCCTTGAAATCAGGTCTTTAAGGAGTTTAAATTTAAGGCTAAAGATGCACTTTGCCATAGTTACAGTTGATGGTAAATTATTGCAAGTGAGTGCTACTTGAACTCAAGTCATTCGACAAACTGCCATTCTATGAGGTGCTTTCACACACATCCATTAGATCAGCAACAAGGTAAGAACCATACTTCTAAAGCAAAGTGAAAATTATGGCAGTTTTTCAGATAAACAAACTTTGTGACTACAAAATCCTATAGCAGAATAACAGAAAGAAAATCTAAGGAAGAGAAATAGTTCATTAATATCCTTTTGTCACTTTAGTTTCATTTTGTAAAATTCATTCTAATGGTTAAACTTTGTAAGAGACAAGTCTACATTTCTTTTAAGTACCTCCAATGCATTCTTGCACTTACTTTATACTAACCATAATCTTCCCCTTAGGGAAGAGACCCTCTTTACTATGTCTTTCATATTTCCATATAAGCCTGTGGAGGCCAAACACTAGACTTAAGTGGGCTTTGTTATTTAGAGGGCCTAAAACAAGTAGTAGCAACCATTAGAAAAAAACAAAATACATTTTATGAACTTCATGTAAAACAATAATCACAATACAAAAATTCCTATAAGCTTTAAGCTGTGTAAAAAATCCAAGTTTATTCACACTCCACTTCCTTGGAAACCAGTCAGTACCAGTGAGTGAGTGGCAGATGCATCCTCAGAGTGATGTGACTGGGAGAAAGAGGTGTTAATATTATCACTGCTACTTATGCCAGGACTTGAGCTATTCATAGAAATCTTACATACTGACAGAAAGTTGAAGAAAATGTGAACTTTTGCCTTACAAATAAAGATTTCCCTCTTTCTTATTCTGTATGTTTTACTTTTCCCTCTATTTTTGTCATGATCTTAAACTCTCAAAAATCTTAACTAGAGTTGTAACCTGACCTTGGCCACAGGATACTTTGCTGAGTATCTACAGCAGGCATGCAAGTACTTGCTCAGGCAGGTAAGCTTTGTTTTAAACATGGCCACATGTTACTTCCAAATATCTATATCACGGATATGTGCCACTAACCTAAGCATGTTCGTGTGAATGAATGGATAAAAAAATCACTGGTTATAGTCAAAGCATACTCCCTCAGCGACAATGAGCAAACATCTTTGCTTGTTTTAAAATCCAAATACAAGGCTGCTAAAATGACATGTGAGAGTGTCTACTTCAAATAGATTAGACTCCCTATTTCAGGCACATATCTTCTTAACTGCTCTTTCACAATGTTTTAAGCATAATGGATATCAATAAAAACTGTTGATCATGGTCGCTTACATTCAATTTATGTTCCTGCAACATAGTTATAACATAAAACATACACATGTACCACTATATATTTAATCAATTGTTTTGAAATACCAATGGACTAAACAGTAAGTCATTTCTTAACAAGCCTCTAGACAATAAACATGTTCCAACAGTACTATGAGGGAATGCTTTGGCATTAGTAATGCTATTTAATAGGGAATATGAACCAAAATAATTCATCTATAACTGGCTTCTGTGTGGAAGAATGGGATCCATAAGTACAGTATTAAAGATGTTTCCAAAAATAAAGAATTAACATTTTATTAAGCCCCAATAATATGTTAAATGAAAAATGCAAACTACTCATCAGGGCTAGGCATGGTAACTCACGCCTGCAGTCCCAGCACTTTGGGAGGCTGAGGTGGGCGGATCACCTGAGGTCAGGAGTTTGAGACCAACCTGGCCAATATGCGAAACCCCGTCTCTACTAAAAATACAAAAATTAGCTGGGCGTGGTGGCATATGCCTGTAATCGCAGCTACTTGGGAGGCTAAGGCAGGAGAATCGCTTGAGCTCAGGAGGTGGACATTGTAGTGAGCTGAGATTGCACCAGTGCACTCCAGTCTGGACCACAGAGTGAGACTCCATCTCAAAAACAAAAACAAAATTGTATGCACATCATGTGTACAGGTGTGTGTACACTTGTATTTTTAAAAGACTGAAATATTAAAACACTGAATGTTACCTACAGTTATGTTTAAACTTTCTTTATATTTCTATCTTCAAAATGAATATTTTGTAACATGTGAAAAAATAATCTAAAAACTGTACCATGTACTTTTACATGTCATCTTCATTTCATCCTAATAAGCCTAAGGTATATATTATTCCCATTTTACAGAAGATGAGTAAGACTGATGAGAAGGAGGAGGAAGGAAGAATATCGGATTTTATATATGAGGAAACTAAAATAAGGACAGATTAAATAAGGTGCCAAAGGTCCCACTGTTCTTAGAAGGGGCAGAGCTTAGAGTCTCACCCAAGCAGTAACTCCAAAGGTCACACATATAACGACCACATCAAAGTGTTAATTTTGATTTTCATAAGTGATATTTTTACTTGAATTCTATAAAGTTAATTTTTTCAGAGAGGATGCTGTAGATCTTAGATTCTTCTGTAGGATCATAGATCTTAGGGAATCTACGATAAGGCGCTATTAACAGCTGTTTCTTAAGATCATGACCACACTGAAGCCTATCAGCACTAATGGCCCCAGTATCTTACAACCTATTTGACGCCTTCTTCAAGTTTATATAAAGCATCCTTTCTTCCTAAATGTTTTGCTACATTGAAATTTTGCTAGCTAATTTTATATCCTTGTGACTCACATGCTTTAAACTTTTCAAACCAGTGATTCTCACGTGTTACAGGTGGAGGAGGAAGGCATACATCTTTAAGAATATCATTGAGGTTACCATTTGTTTTTCAAAAAAAAAAATAAACATATGGAAAATTACAGACACAATTATAGATTAATAGAAGCCCACTCATGGGCTCCAATGTAATTTTAAACATAAGTAAAATTAGATATATTGTTTTATAAGTTAAGATTTTTTAAAAGACAGAAATTAGCATTACATGGTAAGGTTAAAATTTTTCTTTCATCAAAAACAAAAGCTAGTATCAAAAAAAAAAAAAAAAAAAAAAAAGAAAAAGAAAAGAAAAAGAAAAGGACCAGCTAATGTCTTCGCCGCCCTATTTAAAAAAGAAAAAACTTCTAAAGAACTCAGAGTTTGTATGAAATACAAAAGGGAGTAGGAACAATAGTTATCACTTTTTGTTTTACAAACATTAAATGAGGGTATTTGCTTAGAAGCTTTAATGTACAAGTATTAATGCTATCCAGTTAATCAGATCAACAACCCAAAAGTATTTGTTGATTTTTTCTTTTCTTCATTTCCCTCACTTAATTTACTGAATTATCTCTATACCATTAAAATATATTCCAAATGCAAATGCTCCAAACCATCATATGCTACTACTCTATAGCAAGCCACTTTTGCCAGGTTTACTCTAAGAGTCTCCTAAGTGGTCTCCTTTCTTCCAAATGTGCTCCTCCATACCCACATTCCATTTTCCATACAGCAGTTCCAATGATCTTTTTAAAATGCTTTCAAAAATGAAGATGTGAGACTAAATCTTCAATGACTTACTCTTGCACTCAAAAGCAAACTGCCTTTAAGGTATGTGGAAACAGAATCAACAATCAAAATCAACTCTATACTATAAATACATATGTGGAAAATAAAATTTAAAAAGAAAAAGAAGTTCCAAAAGCATCAAAAAAACCCTTCAATATCGGGGAATAAATCTAACAAAAGATGTGTAAGGCCTGAACACTATAAAAGGTTAGTGAGAGAAACTAAAAACCTAAGTAAATGGAGAGATACATGATGTTCATAAATTGAAAATCTTGGTATCATTAAGATACTAATTTCTCCTCAACTGATCTATAGATTTAATCAAAGCCTCAGAAAGCTTTTTTATTTTAAAAATGTATAAGTTGATTCTAAACAAAATAAAATCAATGGAATAATCTAAAATAAATCAATGGAAATCACAATTACCAAACAAATCCACATACATAGTCATGTGATTTATGACCATTTCCACTTCACTGCAGTGGAAATGGATGGCCTTTACAATAAATGGTGCTGGATCAAGTGTATATCCATATGAAAATATGCACAATAGCGAAGATATGGAATCAACCTAAGTTGTCTTACATATATGTTATACATGTTATACATACACATCACACATATACACACACATATATATATATACACATACATACTCATACACACACACCATGGAATACTACTCAGCCATGAAAAATAAGGAAATCATTTCTCTTGCAACAACATGAGTGGAACTTGAGGCCATTATCTTAGGTGAAATAAACAAAGTCAGCCATGAAAAAGAATGAAATCATTTCTCTTTCAACAACATGAGTGGAACTTGAGGCCATTATCTTAGGTGAAATAAACAAAGTCAAATATTGCATGTTCTTGTAAGTGGGAGCTAAATAATGTGTACACATGGACACAGAGTAAAATAATAGACACTGGAGATTCAGAAAGGTTGGGAGGGTGGGAGTGGGGGATGAGAAATTACCTACTGGGTGCAATGTACAGTACTCAGGTGATGGTTACACTAAAAGCCCAGACTTCACCACTACATAATATATAAATGTAACATGACTGCATTGGTATCTCATAAATTTATAAAAATTAAAAATAAAAGGAAAATGTTAAAAGGAACTATTATGTATGGAACATCCACCAAGAAGTAGGCACAGGCTTAGCAATTAGGCAGACGTGGATTTCTATTCACTCTTAGTGACTATGTGACCTAGGGTAGGTTTATCCAAGTTTACTGTGTCATCATTCTTTGTTTTACATTTAGTAAAAACTCAATTACATAGTGACAGCTTATTGAAAGTCATAATGATTGGAAAAGTTAGAATTTGAGTACAGCTCTATTAGACTCCAAAGCCCAGGATTTCTCCTTGAGCCATATATTGCCTTTCTAATGTGGAGCCATCAATTGCTTACCCGAGATAAGTATTCCCAACAAACTCAGAATGAATCTTTAAGAAAGGCTATACTTGTATCACCGCACACAAACTACGTGCAACTGCACTACTGGTACTAAGACAACAAATTATTAAATATCAACTTAACTGGAAAAAAACAGAAGTCTCAGGTAACCTAAGAAATACATATGTAGCTAAGGACAAAGACGACTGAGAAGATTAGCTTCTAAGGCTCTTCTAGTTTTTCAATCTATCAAACATCTGCTGAAGACCTACTATGAGAACATGGTATTAGGTATCCAGTTATATTTTACCAGACATTACGACATGGATCAAGACCAAAGGCAAGAAAAATTGAAAGCAGAAATAAACTAATTTAAATAACGCATACACACACAAATTAAACTTGACCCCTACCTTCATACCATACTCAAACATTTGAGATGGATTGAAGGCCTAAATGTGGAAGCTAAAATAATCAAGCTTCTTAGAGAAAAATACAGAAGAATATCCTCATGACCTTGGGATAGGCAAAGATTTCTTAAACAGGACACAAAAGGAACTAATCATGAAATAAAAGCTTGTTATACAAGACTGAATTACAAATTGAGAATTTCTGTTGATCTAATACACAACTCACAGAGTGAAAAGACAGTTCAAAAACGTAGAAAATATCTGTAATGCTTATTATTCCATAAAGGACTTGTATCCAAACACATGTTTGAAAACTCTTACAAGTCAATGAGGAAAAGGTAACAACCTAAGGACTCTCTGCAACAGTCTTTTATTTATTTGTTTATTTATTTATTTATTTAATTTTTTGAGAGGGAGTCTCACTCTGTCACCCAGGCTGGAGTGCAGTGGCGTGATCTCAGCTCACTGCAACCTCCACCTCCCGGGTTCACGCCATTCTCCTGCATCAAACTGCCGAGTAGCTGGGACCACAGGCGCCCGCCACCACGCCCGGCTAACTTTTTGTATTTTTAGTAGAGACGGGGTTTCACCATGTCAGCCAGGATGGTCTCGATCTCCTGACCTCATGATCTGCCTGCCTCGGCCTCCCAAGGTGCTGGGATTACAGGCATGATCTGCAACAGTCTTTAAAAGACAACTTCACAAGAAAGTACATCCAGCAGCCAATAAACATGAAAAACTGTTCAACACCATTAATCTTGAGAAAAATGCAAACTACAAGCAAATGAAATACCACCACACACTTTCTATAATGACTAAAATTAAAAAGACTAACAACATCAAGTACTGGAGAGAATGTGGAACAACTGAAACGCCCACATTTCTGGTGAAGTCATCTAGGACAATTACTTTGGAAAAATACTTAGCAATATCTACTAAAGCTAATCAATCTTATAATCCAGATATTCCATTTCTGGGCATACATACAACAGAAATAAAAACTTTTATGTTCACCAACACATGTATAAGACTATTCATAACAGCTTTATTTACAATATCCAAGAACTAGAAATGTCCCAAATGTCCATCACTAATAGAATGAGTAAATTGTGGTGCATATATATAACAAAATCACTACACAACAATTAAAAAATGAACTACTGAACATGCAAAATATATGAATCTTACAGATATGTTAAATTAAAACAGGGCCAAAAATGTACACACTGTATGATCTATTTACATGAAGTTAATATCAGGGAAAACAAGAGATAGTAGTCAGACAGCAGTTTACACTGGGGTTAGATATTGACTGGGAAGGGGAATGAGGATGCCTTCTGAGGTGCTATAAATGTTTTATGTCTTATCTGGGTGATAGTTAATGAGCACATGCAAATACAAACATTCAACTAACTGTATACTTTAGACTTGGGTACTATAGCTGCAGTTAAAAAGAAAGCTCGGCCGGGCACAGTGGCTCATGCCTGTAATCCCGGCACTTCGGGAGGCTGTGAGTGGGGATCGCAAGGTCAAGAGATGGAGACCATCCTGGCCAACATGGTGAAACCCCTTCTCTACTAAAAATACAAAAATTAGCTGGGCACGGTGGTGCATGCCTGTAGTCCCAGCTACGCAGGAGGCTGAGGCAGGAGAATCGCTTGAACCTGGAAGGCAAAGGAGGCAGTGAGCAGAGATTGTGCATGGCACTCCAGCCTGGTGACAGAGTGAGACTCTGTCTCAAAAAAAAAAAAAAAAAAAAAAAGCAAGCTCATTTGTTCTTCTTCTTTATATTATTGTACATATTAAACATCAAGTCTTATTATGAAATACTTATTTCAAAATTTGAATATTTTTAAGTGACAAAGTTGAAGTATACAGAAACATTTCACATGTAAAAGCATTTAAAGGCCAGGCATGTTGGCTTATGCCTGTAATACCATCACTTTGGGAGGCTGAGGTGGGTGGGTTGCTTGAGGCCAGGAACTCAAGATCAGCCTGGCCAACGTGGTGAAATGTTGTCTCTACTAAAAATACAAAAATTAGTTGGACATGGTGGTGGGTGCCTGTAGTCCCAGCTACTCAGGAGGCTGAGGCAGGAGAATCGCTTGAACCCAGGAGAAGGAGGTTGCAGTGAGCAGAGAGTGCACCACTGAGCTCCAGCCTGGACGACAGAGACAGACTCTGTCTCAATCAATTAATCAATCAATAAATTTTAAAAAAGCATTTAAGCTACTGAAAAATTCCTATTTCATATATCAAAACCTCTCTTTTTTTAAATGTGTAGCGCTATACCAAAAGTCCTCATTCTTCTTGTGACTACTTTTTATCCTTTCGGTAGTTTAGGTGCTCTTTTACTAGAGAAAAATAAAAAGGTTGCACCATAAAAATTCCAAAAGCTGTTCCTATGACTTCATCCCACTACCAACTTTAGTTTTATTCTTTCAGCTATCTTTCATTTAAAGTTCTCTAATTTTCTGTTGTGTAGTTTCTTAGAAGGCCCTTCACCCATTTGCTTTCAAAATATAAAGACAAACCAACCAAACACAGAGTCCTCATATTTTTAAACGAATTTCCTCATTCTCTCTCTATCTATATTAAAATATATATATAAAGGATTATATATGTATATATTTAAAGAAGTGTGTGTGTGTGTATATATATATCTATTCCTTTTGCTCTAAATACATACATTCTAGAAACTGACAATATGTGGAATTTAAGTTTTTAAGTCAACAAAATTGTCCAAGATAAATTTAAGAGTACAAATTAACGTGTTTGAAATAATTTCAAATTACAGCTTGTTTTATACACTTTTTTTTTTAATGTTAAAGCATTTTGGATAAAAAAAAATTCAGTTTTTTGTTTGTTTGTTTTCCTGGCACAACCATCTGTAAGGAATAATGTAAAACTCAAACTATTCAACCAGAACAGCACCTCTCAAACTTTAATGAGCATATGAACCTCCTGGGAATCTTATTAAAATGCATAATTCGATTCAGTAGGTCTGGAGTAGGGCCTGAGATATTTGCATGTCTAGTAAGTTCCCAGATGATGCCCAAGCTGCTAATCCACATACTATGCTATGAGTAGTAAAAAGAGATTCAAAGCAGTAACTATATCCTAGAATTTAAATGACTATTTATTTAAAGAATCATTTTAGGTTTTTTTTTTTTTTTTCTCCAGAGGACCAGGCAAATCAATCCTGACTACTATTAATTTGATATGGGTTTCATTTAAGACAGGCTATATCCTTTCAATTAGAACTGTACTATTACTATAGTGAGAAATAATTTTAGAAAATGTCAGTCTAGCCTAAATTGATACAGCACTGTGTCTTTTGCAGTATAGACACATATTCTCTTTAAACTTCACTAGATTTGCAGTTATGAATATTTCCGGAGAGCCTGATAAGGAAGGGAGTATGCATACTTGAATACTCAAGTGCTTCAAACTGCTTTGTTAGGGAAAAGGTACGTCTTTCAATAAAATTATGTCCTTGAATTTTCTTTTTTTCATGCTGGATAAAGAATCAGTTCCCAAGTATGTCTTTAAAAGCACAAAAGCAATCATGTTTTTTAAAATTCATCTCTGGCTATACCTTTATTTTAAAAGCTATTCTTCCTAACAATTATACTATCCACTTAAAATTATATTAACAGAAATTTCCACTTGGGTGCTTTGCTAATGAAGAACATTCTACAATAAATACTGTTTTCTTCATAGAGCTACAATGTTTTTAGAGGAAGCAAAATGGTTTACAAGAAGCAGAATAAGTAAAAGATATAACTAATATAAAATTATGGAACATTAAAATTTGATGAAAGGAAGATATTCTTGCAAAAACCCGGAAATGATTGTAGATACAAGCAACATATAAGTTGTAAAGAGAATCATAATACAGTTGCAATCTAATGTAAAAATAACTCTAAATATAGCCCAGTTCATATCTGAGAAAAACATCAAGGGTTCAATTAATAATGATGACAATGAAAACAACAATAATGATCAGAGCCCATTCACTCTACAAACTCACATAAGCTGCAATATTGATTGGTAATTAATATATTCAAATTACAATTACTTTCTTCCCTCATTTTCATCCTGTTCTGTTCAAAGTTTTAATTGGAAGATGTCATCCTTCAATTGCCTTTTACTATCCATTACAGATGACCCTTAAACAACCAATGTTTAAACCACAAAGGTCCACATTTACATAGATTTTTTTCTCCCTCTGCTACTCTCTGAGACAGCAAGACCAATCCCTCTTTTTCCTCCTTCTCAGGCTACTCAATGTGAAGACAACGAGGATAAAGACCTTTATGATGATTCACTTCCATTTAATGAATAGTAGATATATTTTCTCTCCCTTATGATTTTCTTAATAACATTTTCTTTTCACTAGCTTACTTTATTGTAAGAATACAGTATATAAATACATACAACAAAAAAATGTGTTAATTGACTGCTTACATTACTAGCAAGGCTTCCAGTCAATAGTAAGCTAATGAGCAGTTACATTTTGAGAGTCAAAAGTCATATGCAGATTTTTTTCAACTGCACAGGGGTCAGCATCCTAACTCCTATGTTGTTCAGGGGTCAACTGTGTATTTTCCTGTTTTGTTGCAACTTTCATTTTAACTTTTACATGACTAATAAAATATACAGAAATTTACTATTAGGGTAATAAAACAAAATAAATGGATAACCACTTGGGAAAGAATAAGATCTTAACTTTTCAGTCTGAACAATAATAAACTTCAGTAGATTAAAAATTTGTTGCAAAAGTGAAACCAGGGCCAGGGCCAGGTGTGGTGGCTCACGTCTGTAATTCCTGCACTTTGGGAGGCTGAGGCAGGAGGATCACCTGAGGCCAGTAGTTGGAGACAAGCCTGGGCAACATAGTGAGACCATGTCTCTACAAAAAAAAAAAAAAAAAAAAGAAAAATCAAATTAGCTGGACATGGTGGCATGCACCTGTAGTCCCAGCTACTTGGAAGGCTGAGGTAGAAGGATGGCTTGAGCCCAGGAGTTCGAGGCTACAGTGAGCTATGATCCTGGGCAACAAGAGTAAGACCCTGTTGCTTAAAAAATAAATAAATAAAGTGAAAACATAGAAACACCTAAGAAAATATATCTAAATAAATATATTAAACAATCTATCACTTCCCCACTAATAAATGCTAACTTTATTACATATTAAATTCTAAATGTTTTCTCTTGTGGGAATACTTTCAAGCATGGAATGCTCCCAAGGGAAAAAAACTATATAAAAAAAAGTTATATCGAACTATAAAAAAATTAAAAGTTGATGTTTCAGAAAATACTACAGGCAAATTTTAAAGGCAGATGATAATGTGGAGAAAATGTCTGTAATATATATGATGGAGTTAATATTCTTAAGGCATAAAGACTATCAGAAACAAACAAGACAACCCAACAGGAAAATGGCAAAGGACTTGAACAAGCAATTCATAAACAGCCAAAACACATTATCTTAAAATGCATATTCTCACTAGAATCTCAGAAATCCAAATGAGAAAAATAACAAAATGTCACTTTTGCTCATCGTGTAGGCAAATATATATTTTTTAATGTCCATTATCCAGTTTTAGCAAGGGTTGGCACTTTTTCAGTAGGAGGTAAGATAGTAGATTTGAGGAAATGGGTGAAAGTAAGTATGGTAAATGTGAGTGGCTGCCAAAGGACAATCAGTATTTGCTGGACCTCCTGGAGGGCCTTCCTGATGCTGGAGACAATTTTTAGTGACTCCTGTCTGTATGATGCAATTTCCTTTAGCAGCACTCAGGAAATATTGAAAACTTGAATTCAAGGTGGTTTTGCAAAGTGAATGTGGTGAAATGGCAAGGGTGCAAGAGATTTAAAGCTAATGGCAAGATAGTGATGGAATATAGGCCAGCAGAAAATGAACTGAACCATTCATGTTACCAGTATTTATTGAGCACCTCATGAGCTGGCATATAAGAAAATTAATTACATTTGCATATTGATCTTTTCACCAATGACTTCACTAGAATTCATTTTCTGGTGTACAACTTTTTAGTTGATTCTCCTAGGTCCTCAAAATAGACTATCATAACATCCATAAATAATCTAACATCTCCTCCTTTAAAATATTTACAATTCATTTCTTTATCTGGTCTTTCTGCCATGGTTATTATTTAAAAGTATTGGCAAGCATTCTTGTTCTTCACTTAAATAGAAGAATCACGAGTGTGTCAATATTAATTATGATGTTGGCTGTTAGTTTTATCTCTCTTTATATGGTTAAGGAAGTATTCTTCAATGACTTACTAAGATTTTCCCTAAACAATGTGATCAAATATGAGAATATAAAATTTATTTTATATACTCATTTAGTATATTTCCTAACACTGAAACATTCTTATATTTATGTAATAAATCATTCTTGGTTTTAATATATAAATGCTGAATTTTAAAGTTTTAAAACTTAAAAGGTGACTAATACATGGTTTTCACTACTGACTATCTTTAAAAGGTTTTATGTCAGTGTTATACTACCTAAAACAAACTGAGAAGCTTTTCATATTTTTTCGTGTTCTGGAGAATTATCTGTTCCTCCTAAGTATGAATGAAGTCCTCTATATAATCTGAACGAGGCCTGGCAACACGTTCTTTAATAACTTTTCTTCCTTCCTTAGGTATATTCACACTTTCCACTTCCTTTTGACTCACATTTTACCAATTTATGTCACCTTGAAAAGCATTCACCCTATTCAGATTTTCAGATGATTAGCATAAAACTGCATATGTGTACTCTCTAAGTTTTAATTCTCATCTGTGGATTGTCTCTAATTTCTAAAAACTTTTAATTTTCTTTTTTTCTTGATTAAACTTGTTAGAAGTTTGTCAATTTTGTTTATCTTTTCAACAAATAATTCTGCTTTTGTTTTCTAATTTGTCACAGAAATTTAATTCCATCCTTTCTATTTATCTTTATTTTATTGTTCTGTTTCAAATTTCTTAATACAAATGCCTAATGCATCTATTTTCAGTCTTAAGGCCCGTATGTTTTCCAATTGGTAAAGCTGGAAATATGCTTACCCATGAGCTTTTCTACATACTGCAATCTGGCTCCTATCTCCACCACAGGACTAAAATTGTCCAGTCAGGTCACCTATCACATATATATTGCCAAAGATAACAAGCCTCCTACTAGAACTCTTTAAAAGCATCTGTCATTATTAACCATGCCATCCTTCTAGAAACTCTCTTCTCTTAGCTTTTCTGATAAAACCTTATCCTAATTTTTGTCCTGCCTCTCTGGCCATCCTCTCTTAGCATCATACTGTTGACTTTTTTCCTTCTCTTAAATGTCAGCATTTCCCAAGACTGTGTCCTGGTAGCTCCACTCTTACAAAAAAAATTCTTCCTAGTGACTTCACCCAAACCCATGAATTCAACTATCTCTTATATGTGAAACTCTCTAAACCCAAATGTATCGCTCCCCTTTAGATAAGACCAGTTCCAGAGGGATGTCTCATAGGCACCTCAAACTCAACTTATCTAACTTAGACGATACCATCTTTATCTCCCAAATTGTTCCCTCTTTCTGCATTCTAGATATTTGTGGTTAGCCTAGGAATTATTCTAGATGGCTCCCTCTCACTTACCCACATTCAGTCAGTCATCAAGTTTTGAAGATTTTATCTTCACCCTTCAAGAATCTGTCCCCTCTTGCCTATTCCCAGAGTCTTTCCCTTAGATCATGTGTGAATAAAAACAACTGCAATACTCCTTTAATTTTCCTATCTCCAACCCAGCCTCCCCACTTACATATATAAAACACATCACTTTACTAGTGGTATTTCTTAATAAATGAAAAATGTGTTTATAGGTAACTCATACTCATGTTCTAGCATATTCTATTTGTTACTTCTATTTAAGATGACCCCATCCACTCCTTTCTTCACCTATCTAAAGCCTACCTGTCCTTCAAAGTTCAACTGTCTTACGTCTCTCTGTGGAAAGCTTCCTCTCTGTAGAAGAGTACATATAGTTTGCTAAATATACTCCTCCTTGGGTGCTAGCATATACCCTAGGCACATGTCTTTCATAAATCATAGGATTCTATAATAACCAGACTTATTTGGTCATTTTCCACTAAAGGAGAAGCAACCTTAAGGAGGTCAACAGACCTTGAGTGTTCATCCTTGTACTCTCAACATCTGGCACATATTTGTTCATGTTTAATGTTTGGGTATCATGTATAAATTATTTTAGAAGAGTTCTGTCTAAATAAGAACCATAAAAACAAATATAACCAGAAATGATTGTTAGTAAACTGGTGATGCAAACAGAAATACACAAGGCAAGAAAAATTAAGGTAGACATTCCAGCTCCACAAATTCATGTTGCTTTTCCAAATGAATCTGAGTCATGCATGTGGGTCAGGAAGTAGACTTAGGAAAGTGAAGATTGAACTTAGGAAAGTAAAGATTGACCAGGTATTCTGAACTAAATTGCTACTGACTATTTTATACCATATTACAAAACCCGGGCCTAATATAGCTAGCCTATTAGATAGAGTAGTACAATTAAAAAGCCAGCATGGTGATTGTGACACATCCTTGAAAAACTCATGTCCTCAATAATGAAACAAAAATAAAGAAGAATTTGATCATTGTAAATATATTCCTTAAGGTCCTACCAAAATACCCTGCTCAATTTAAGATATTAGATCTTACAGACCTTGTTCAGGTTTTTGTTGTTTATTTGTTTTTTTGTGGGATGTGTTTTTTTGTTTGTTTTCATAAATAATTATATAACTCAGAGGAGCATAAATTTCATAAGGGCAAAACTGTAACATCAGGGGTAGAAATACAAGCTGTTTGGAAAAAACATTTTGTAAGAGTTCTGGTTTTCCAATCTATATGTCATCTTAGCCCCCGGCTAAATATAGTAAATTTGCTTTAATTATACAACTTCTGTGACAGAAAAAAATGGTAGTAAAATTGAAGCCTGAGACGCTATCTCTAATTATAACTCGATGTTATACTGTTTCTGGAATGAAGACTATAAACTTAGGTACAATCAGTCATCTCAAAATGAAAGTTGTTGGTGACAGGAAGAACTCAAAGGAACACAGAATGTAATGGGAAAAGTTACAAATCAATAATAAAATCATTAAAACATCTTTAGTGTGAAAGATTCACATTCACATAATTTAATAATTACATTTTTCAAACATACCTTGTCCATTAATTTACTTGCATGAAGACTCAAGCTATTGAAGAATATTTTTTTGCTTAGCAAATGCATTTCTTCAATGGTAGTCAACAATGTAGTTGCACTATTTCCAACAATGCCACTAAAAGCAAAGGACATTTCAGGTTGCAAAACAGAAACTGAAACAAAACAGTTCTTTGAGTAGAATGCTTTAAAAAGACCTAGATTTAAATAAAAGTTTTTATGTAAAATATAACCTGTGAATTACAAATACTCTAGTTTCATATTTTAAAAATCAGGATTTTTGTTTTTCTTTTGAGTTAGGTGATGAAAAAATAAAAACAAACTACTATGTTTTCAATATTTCACAATCTCTTTTAGCAAAACTGTGGGTCAGAACAAATATTTGTAATATACAAAACCCTATCTCTATTTTTCCTCTATTAGAGTAAATATATGTCTCGATTATCTAAGACAGTTAAATTTTAAGAAGAGCATTGAATCAACAGCTCTATTGATAAAATATTTAAATTGCATAAATACTGAGTTATTCTTTTAATTAAAACTGTCATACTATTATATCAATAACACACCTATAAATTAGAGTTTCTCAATTTTTATACAGCTGCCTACAGAGCAGTATATTTAGACTAACTGAAAAGTCTGATAAGTCTGAAAAGTATGATAATATTTTGAAATAACTAATTACATTAGTATGTTCCATAATCCTCAATTTGCTATTGTATAAGGATATTTCTTAGACCCATTCAAGGAGGTTTCCCATTTTTGCCAAGATCTAAGACAAGTACGTATATAAAATAATTCCCAATTTTTTTCTCCTAATTCACACACTAAAAATGATTTTAACAACTTTCTAGGGGAAAAGCTTCTTAAGGATATGAAAATATGCTGTAATCCAGTAGGGAATTATAATTTCTAAAGGTATCACAACATCTTCCATGCCTAAAACATTTTAGATTGCTAAAGATGAATATAATGGCATTAAATACTACCAAACCGTAAGCTAAAACACAGCAAATTTACTGATAAATCAAACCACATACGATATATTATAAAAGCAAATATTAATCTCTGCAAATGTAATATTTCAGTACAATTCTGAAACCAAAATAAATTAGATAAATTCTTACATAGTTCATGAAAAAAAGCAAATTATTAGTAAAATACATATATAGAGCAAACAGCAAAATACTAGCAAATTACTAAACCAATAGCCATAATACTTATATTTTAAAGAAACAACAAGTATTTCAGTTAAAAATATTGTAAACCAAATACTAAAATAAACTGGATGGAATTCCCACACATGCCTGCACATGCAATAAAAACAAGTATTTCTCTGAACAAAAGTGTACATCAAGCAACAGAGGAAGCAAATTAAATGAAAACAAATAGAAGCAATTTAATGAAAAATTTAGAGAGAGCTCAACATATATTTACATTTTTTTTTAAATTTGTAGTTATCAGCTGTACTTTGCAGTTACTCAGATCTAGAATTTACTAATGTTTATTGAGCACTCACTATGTTCCAGTAACTGGTCCAGATAATTGTAGACGTTTCTTCTGACATTTCATTCCATATTTCTATCCAACATGCTTATACTATTACTTGATTTTTCAGTTTTAGGTATTATCTACAAATTCCCTGATGTAGAAGATGAGAGTTAAACTCTCTTATACAGTTCTCCTCCTCCACCACAACACACTCAAACTTCACCTTCCCCAGGCTTCCTAATACAGCCACGGGCACAGAGTTCTGGTAAATGACTATTCAATGTTTACATCATTACACTCATGTAAATACTATTCAGAGCTGACCAGAGAATCAGGGATACCCGAAACAAGCCAATGAACAGGCTAGTGAAGAAGACAAACCCCAGTGTGACAGCCAAGCAGCTTGCAGTAGGCCTAAAGGGCAACACATCTAGACTGGCGGGGAATGAGGGCTCCAAGAAGGGTATCAGACAGGGGCAGGAGAGAGGCCGATTACCTGGTGGACTATATGGTGAGACAATGAAGTGTTGAGTTCTCTTAAATACCTTGGATCCAAAATAGTGATAAGGGCATAGGAAAGTAAAGTACAAAATCAAAGTGTTTATTAATTCCAGGGAGAAAAGCTTTAAAGGAAAAGATATATAATCCAAGCAAGCTCGAGTCCCTGTTTTTTGGATTCTATATCTTCCTTTTGTTGGGAGTTTTAATGTATAAGAGGTGAATTTTTTGAGATCTTGCATGCGTCTTGTTTTTTTCCCAACTTCACTGCTATTCCTTGCCAGTTTTGTGGTTTCTCCTCTTCTTGACCTCAAAATATTGGAGCTTCCCAGGACTCAGTCTTTAGCCCCATTCTTTATCTATACTCATTTCTCAAGTGACCTTACCTACTCCCATGGCATCAAATGTCATCTATTTTCCGAAAACTAAGACATTTATAGCTTCAGCCCTGATTTCTCTCTGTATTATTTGCTCACTCAAAATCTCCTACTCTATGTTCACAGATACATCAAATCTGACAAGGCCAAAACTGAACGGAATTCTTCATTACCCACCACTCCCATCCACCAGTTCCTTTCCAGCATTCCCCATCTCAGCAAACAAAACCATTCACCCAGCTGTTCAAACCAAAAGCCTTATTCATCCTTGACTCCTCACACCTCACGCTATCTAGTATGTATACATGTCCTATTGGCTGTGACATAAATTATCTCCGAAATCAACTACTGTCACCCTAGTCTAAACTCATCATCATCTCTTCTCAGGACCACAAACTGCTTTCTAAATATCTTCCTTATTTTCCCTTTTGTCTCACTACACTACATGATTCACAGAGTATTCAGAGTAACCTTGTAACACGAACCTGCTCAAGTCACTCAAAACCCTCACATTTTTCCCAATCTTATTCACTCAGTATGAAATCTAAATAACCACTATGGCCTTCAAAATCCTATACGAGCTGGCCTCTCTCTACCTTTCTTATTTCATCCCCCCCTACTCCTTCCAATTCACTATACTCCAATTCCTGGTCTTCTTTCTAGTCCTCCAAAATGCAAGCTTTTCCTAGCTTCAGTACCAGAGTGTATTTTTGTCCTGGACATTCTTCCCCAAGATCTTTTCATGCCCAACTCCTTCATATTATTCACATCTGTATTCAAATACCACCTCTACTGAATGGCCTCAAAAATAGTCACACACACATATATCTAGTCATATATGGTCACTCCCTATACTTTCTATTTCCTTTCTCCTGCTTCATCTTCAGTACCCTTATAACTACCAAAAATTATTATTTTATACTTGCTTGTCTCCCCTACTAGAATGTAAGTTTAAGTTCTGTTTTGTTAATTACTGTTTCCTTATTACCTAGAAGAATGGCAAGTATACAGTCAACTTTTTAATTGAATGAGGAAATGTGTGAACAAGTAGAAAAAGTACATGCAAAAAGTCAATCAAAAAAAGATTTTGTCATCTTCAATATCATCTTCAAAGACAGAAAAATTACAATTATCAGAGCCTAAAAAAACTATTATCATCTTCAGAATCTGAATTATTTTTTTCTAACATTTTCTGCATTAGAAACTAACATATCAATATCTTTAAATAATAAATTTCATTTAGTCCCATTATGGACATTATTAAATAAACAATTTTAAAAATTATTTTACCAGCATCTTTTTATAACACAGCACTTGCTATGTCCAGCTTTCAGCTGTCCTTGTGTTTTCTAAGTATTTATTGTTCTCTTATTATAGGATGCTATAATATTACAACTGAAACTAATTCATTGCTTTTGAATTACGGGAAAGATGACAATAAGTTTACATCTAAAATATTAAGGGACTAATCCAAATCCTCTGATCAGTTTTGTAGACTACAGCTTGTTAGTTTTGTTTGAAAATCTACTAGTAAGATGTAAAATCCCCTTCTTAGATGTTTGTTAAGTTCTGGGTGGCTACTGTCTGTCACTAAGGGGTAGGTGATAACCTTACCACAGTTTTTTGGTACTCTGTAAACTAGTGCTCCTTCAACCTTTCCTGGTAATGTTAGTTATATTCTTCTTAGATTTTTAACAGTTGGCCTACTATTCCTGATACTGGCATACTGTATAACAAGTAATTTTTTTTTTTTTTTTTTTTTTTTTTGAGACGGAGTCTGGCTTTGTCGACCAAACTGGAGTGCAATGGCCGGATCTCAGCTCACTGCAAGCTCCGCCTCCCAGGTTTATGCCATTCTCCTGTCTCAGCCTCCCGAGTAGCTGGGACTACAGGCGCCTGCCACCTCGCCCGGCTAGTTTTTTGTATTTTTTTAGTAGAGACGGGGTTTCACCACGTTAGCCAGGCTGGTCTCGACCTCCTGACCTCGTGATCCGCCCGTCTCGGCCTCCCAAAGTGCTGGGATTACAGGCTTGAGCCACCGCGCCCAGCCAAGTAATTTTTAAATAATTATTTAATGGAAAAATACAAAAACTATCAAAAATATGGCTTGGAAAGACATTGTTGTAACATAACTACACATGTAACAGTCTTACAGTGACAGTTATAATAAAACTCAAGGGTATACCACCAACAGACAAATGTAAAGCAAAAATGAATGCATATTTTGGAGTCAAAGATTACATTTTATATAAGACGAGTGGTTCCTAATCAGATAAAGTTGCTGGTATGTAGCGAAGATAAAGCTATGGTTCTATTTTATCACTTATAGTAAACTAAATGCTGAAGAATTTAGGTTATTTACATCCAGAATAGAACATTTAATTCACTATGCTCTATTGTGAGTATATGGTATAGTTGCATTAGTTGCCTTGGATGTCTTTTACTAATGCAGGAAGACTCAATAAAGACTTACGTTATAGACTTATATTGTTATATAAGGTGTGTGTGTGTGTGTGTGTGTGTGTGTGTGTGTATAGTTAAGCTTGGAGAAAAAAGGAGAAAGGAAATAATAGACCTTAAGGCACAGCATGTATAATATGCATATAATGATTTACATGGTGTGGAGGTTCTACTAGTTATGCTTAGTCTATACTTAGTGTATAATTACCATACACAATATAAAAAAAAATTCTTATACTGTGCTCTAACTGAAAGAAACAGCACATTGGATTTGGCAAACACATTTTGCCATTCCACTTACCTGATTGTATGGTGATAAAATTTGAGGAGATTAGAAATTTTATATAATAAAACTGCCCCAGGTTCAGCAACTATTACTTGCTCAATTCGAACCTATTAAAATACATGAGAAGAAAGTAAACATTTCTTAAAAGTATAACTTTTTTTCATTAATAACATACGGTATGAATAGAATAGCAAAGACAAACTTTTATTATTGCAGAGATCACAAAATGCCTCCTAAATAATTTCTGAGTAGTAAGTCATACAAGATGGTAAAGTAACAAACATTTTAATATAGATATACTCTACAAAAAAGCTGACCCATTATTTGCAGAATTTGGTTCAAGCCAGTTGTTACCAGAAATATCAATACATTGAGATCATTTGAGATTTATCACCAGTATATAATGGAATCTGGTTCAATACTAAATTGTAAAGGCAACTGCTACATCCATAAAACAGATTATCAATGAAAACATACTGCTTTATTGCCAAATATTCAAGAAAAAAAATTCCAGTCTATAAATTATTATATCAAGTTTGTCTATTAATCAAAGAATAGAAAAGTAGACAAATCTTGAATTAGCACCAACATATTTGCCAAATTATAAGATTACCAGAGCAAAATCAGATCTAGTTCAAGATTAACTTGATCTGCATCAAGATTTAGCAAATATGAATCTTTTCTAATTAAATTTCATCCTTCACTGATCTTTCTTTTCTCTTATTAATGAATACAATCTAAACTACACTGATAAATGCTTACTTAAATATTGTATCTGCCCTTAAGCTATTGCTTACATTATATCTTCTTGCTTTCCTAACTAAATACAAATACAGTATAGACATTATGTCTTCTTCTGCCTATTTTACATCTCTGTAGCGTCTGGTAGAACAGTATACACACAACAGATGTTTAATAAATGCTTTTAAAAGTTGAACTTTCTCTGTATTTAGATTTTGGCATATGTCATAAAACAACTATGATTTGCTAAAATGACATTTTATATCTGCATACAAAAGCCTCTTAGATTATAGAAATCAATTTACATTTACATTAATATGTTTATGAAATTGGTTCATCTGTTGGTATAAGTGATAGACTATCTAACTACCACAATACCATGGATCATGAATGGCATTTGAATTTAAAAAATATATTTTTCCATATTATAATTTATTTTTAAACCAAGACCTTAACAGTGACTTATATGTTATATCAATAAAAGTGATATTTTCTTAATTTTAATATAATTATTACAGAAAAATATAAAAAATGTTAATTGTAGGCAAACAGCTCTTTACTAGCAGATTTTAAACACCATCTCAGCTATATGGCCACCTGCCTTCCAGAATTTTGAGGCATCAAGAAAATATTCTTAGTTCTAACTCCCTTAAGAAAGAGAGAAAAGAGGGGAGAGAGAGAAAGAAAGAAAGAAAGAAAGGAAAATAAAAGAGGGAAGGGAGGGAGGAAGGAAAAAAAAACAATTTCTATCTCTCTCGAATACAAAGGTTTTGAGGGAAAGCGGCAATAAACAATACAACAGCTACAATACAAAATACAACAGAGAAAGGCTGGAAAATCAGAAGACTGACAAATAATACACCAAGAATGCTTTGTTTGCCACACAGAAAGAAACACTCTGTCTTATGAGGGCTATATGAGAGGCTAACCATTTTCAGCAAAACCCAACAGTCACAGGAGAAACAACAAAAGACAAGAGAAACAAAAAGTAAAAAAGGTCAAAGAGACCAAAGAAGTGGTGGTAGCAGCAACTGGGCTGGAAATTATCACTGTGATGACAGTGGAGGGAAAAATCATTAGCAGAGCTGGAAAGCAGCAATGGGAATAATGGCTCAGATATAAAGTGTGTTGGAACAGATCCTGGCACATCATAAGCACTCAATAAATCCTAACTGCATTGTGAGAAGCAGCATCAACCATAAAGGCAGATATTAAAAGTAGCAAAATGGGCTTCAGGCACCCTGACAGCAGAGAAGGTAGGGAAGAGCTAAAAGAACAGTGGCTCTCCTCTCCAAGGCCAGAGAGAAAAAGTGAGAGCAAGAGAAAGAGAGTGGGTTTGTGTTCATGAAGGGGACATAGGAAGAAGGGAGGACTAAAAAAGATGATGATGAACTTCCTTTACCTTAGTATCACAGACAGCTGCTCAGGGTAGACATCTGTTCCTATGTATACCTCAATCTGAGGGCCCAATGACTATGTTGTGTACAATATTCAGCTTTATTTTTCATGCCATTGATCTTTTACATTATGCCTGCCTTCACAGAACGCGCCATAATCTAAGGTCTGTAGCATACACTACCCTAAAGTTTTTATTAAAAGAGAAAATTCAAATGATAGCTGGTAATCTATCAGCAATCTAAAACATTCACATAAAAGAAGGATTTTATACCCATGGGCTTGAAAAAAATTTTAATATATTAGTTCTGATCTTTCTAGCTACAATTTTTGGAGTAAAGACATGTACAAAGTAATAGGGTGGATGCTGATGAGCCATGGATAGTATCCTCTACACAACATATGTAATCTTAAACTTAGAGCACCAATTCTTTAAACTGGCAATAGATTTACAGATCTTATCTTAATGCATACATTTACAAATATTTAATCTACCACCTATGATGTTTCACTTTACTAAGACAAAGAAAAGATTAAACAAGGTAGAATAAATCAAATATATCGTTTCTCAAGGATTATCTCCCATTACCACTATAACCTTTTCTTTATGCTTCTAAAAATCAAAATCTCCTACTCTAAAAAAAAACCATTTCTACAAAGAAGAATAATGGACAGAAAAGTAGCCATAACATCCAATATCATATGTCATTAGAAAAAGTTTAGTTGCTTATCAATTAGGAAGAAGAAATTTTGTATGAGTGAGATTATAAAAGCAGATTGATCACTAGAAAAATTCAGAATTATAATTGCAAAAGGAAATATTAAAAGTCAAATTTTTTTTCCTCATCTAACAACTATATCACTGAAAATATAACCACCAAATAAAGTACAGAAAAAAAATTCCTAAAATAATGTAACACTGTCTATCAGTATAAAAGGAAGGGAAGTATGAAATTGCTAGATTATATATCACTATCAAGCTAATTTGATATGTAACTATTGTGAACACCTGCTAAATATTCTCTGGAGTATGCAATACATATTATCATCATATGGAAAGATTTCAAGTTTCTGTCATTTCAGAAAAGGAATTTTTCTTCATTTTACGACAAAAAGATACTTGTCTGCTTACTAGTGTCTTCTTTCCCTTTGGCATCTTATATTTAAATTTGCCAGCAGATCACAGTAAGGTCCTACAATTGTCATAAAGATCTTTCTGAGCATGTACATTTAAGGAAGATGAAATGAGAATTTCTAAGTACATTTAAAAAAAAAGGCAGACTTCAGTATATAACGTCTTTATCTAACTGGTGGGTATTAGTTTAAACATTTTTGATATAATAATTCTTACTCAAACCAGGACAGGAAACTGAAGAGTCCATTATAACCCTTAGATTCTAAAATTATAATATTTACACAATTACTTTTTAAAAAGAAAAGGAAAAGCATACACCTACTATGTAGCCACAAAAATTATAAATTAAATTTTTTTTAAAAAAGAAAGAACAGCTGTAAAAAGAAACATAATTACATAAGCAAGGAAGGGGGGAAGGTAAGGCAGATAAAGTAAAATTTATCTTTTACCTAGTCACTTTATCAAAGTGACTAGGAGTTTAACTATATGAAGTTATAAAAAGGTATAAAAGCATAGCAAAATAAATCTCATTTTATTCCTCCTCTTCTTCTATGTTTCCAGTAACTGCCAGTATACAAAATAAACAATATTTATAAGAGTTATATATGTCTACATCAAACTATGACAAGTAAATATTTCATTTGGGAGAAATAAGTAAAATAATTTCAAGATACTTTGCCATTTATTTTCTGAATATACAGTTACGTCCTATGAGATCAAGTTAGAGTAACAGTTAAATTTGTCAATATAATCAGTTGTCACAAAGTGTGTCATCTGAGATTTCCTTGCCTGGAACATATACCAAAAAAAAAAAAAAAAACCTTAGAAATAAAATAAATTAATTTTAAAGTTCATTTCTTGAAAAAATTAATTAAACTTCTGGATTTCAATTTCCATGTACGAAAGTGAAGTCAATCAAGGAAGTTGGTTTACAAGGAAAAGTAAACCAACAATTGCCAAGTATTCTCTAAATATTAATAAAGGAAAACAAAGGTATTTACCATCTGCTAAATACTTAGTGTCATAAACTATGTACTTCATCTACACAGTCATCCTCACAACAACCCTGGATGATAGATGTTTTAACATACAGGTTCCACGGGAGGATAATTCAGGCGCAGAAGAGTTAAGCAGATAGAATAAGTAAACACAATTAAGTGGCAATATGGGAATTCTAACTCAAATTTGATTCCAAATTCTGTTCCTTGTACTATAAATAGTATTGCTAATACTAATACATATTATTTTATCCTTGGATTAATCATTATTTATTGCTATAAGCAAAAACTCTTCTATGTTTGAAGCAATCAAGTAAACAAAATATTCTTAGTAAATCTCTCTGTTAAGAGTTCATAGATTTGCTATTTAAATTTAAGAGATTTTTTTATCAAATAAGAAAAATTACTACAGGAAATATAATCTGTAAAAGATAGGTCAATATATGCAAACTACAAATATTACCAATTTTCTTTCTCAGAGAGAAAACTGGCAATTATTATTTTAAAATGTTTCTTATTAGTCTACATCAGTGTGCTAATTTGAAAAAATTATAGATTGTATTTGAGTTGGTATCAGTTTCTTAAGTTCCTACAAATAAGGTAATAATTTAACCAGGTACCATATAGCATATGTAAAAACAAAATATTTTACCTTTAGAGGCCTGCACACACCTTCAGTGATATGCCCAACAACTTCTTGAATATTTTCTTCAATACCTAAAATTAATTACTACATAATTAATATTTGTTTCCATATTATACCTTGCTTCATATAAGTTCAAAAAACAAATAATATATAATACATATAATTAATGGCACTAATAACTTTTAAAATAACCATAACAGGGCCCAGCGTGGTGGCTCACGCGTGTAATCTCAGCACTTTGGGAGGCCGAGTTGGGTGGATCACAAGATCAGGAGATCGAGACCATGCTGGCTAACACGGTGAAACCCCGTCTCTACTACAAATACAAAAAAGTAGCCAGGCGTGGTGGTGGGCGCCTGTAGTCCCAGCTACTCGGGAGGCTGAGGCAGGAGAATGGTGTGAACCTGGGAGGCAGAGCTCACAGTGAGCCGAGCTCGCGCCACTGTACTCCAGCCTGGGCGACAGAGTGAGACTCCGTCTCAAAAAAAAAAAAAAAAAATTAACCATAACAATATTTTGGTAAGTTTGATATCTCTTGGGACATTACTAATTGTGTTAACATATTACTAATTGTGATAATACCTAATATGCGTCTAGAAAGCCTTAATTCATTTGATTTTGAGTTAATAAAATGAGTATTTCTTTGTGAAAAATATTATAAGACAGAGGAAAAAAAAGTCTGAAATGTATTCATTGAATGAAGTGATGCCAAGATGTATTAGCATTTATTTTACAAACATCTTGTTCCAGGCAGTACTGCTTAGCACATACACTGAGGGTATAAAGTTGAAAAATACACCTTGAAATCTTACAGAAAAACTAGTATTTTCCGAACACCAACTATTTATCGAGCTCTGTACTGGGTATTTGACATTTACTGCTTGTAACCACCTTCATTTTTACAGATGGAAAAACTGAGGCCCAGAAGATTGAAGTCATTCCTATAGAATAACCTACTTCATCTAACTACAATCTATTTTCTTCCTTAACACTGCCTTATATATACTTTTCTAAAACATCTTTAAGGAAACACATTTATTTAAACGGGGTAATGAGAATAATAACAGAAAGAGAACCTAACAATGCACACTTTGTGCCAATCTAACATATGCTGAGTCTAATCTTGATACTGAAGAGTTAGAATCTATGAGGTTAGTATTACCACCATAACACTGACTCATCTTGCAGATAATGTGAACCACAGAGGCGTGTGGCTGAGCTATGTAAAACAGTCAAGTGATACCAAGCCACAGTGTCTCTCTTAACTTCCTATCAAAAATAGAACATTTTAAAATCATACATACACTAAACCCTCAAACTCTAAAACAGGCCTCCTTAGGTAATCACAACTAAGAAGATTGGGAATTCTGTAAACAAGACATCAGCAACTCTCAACTACAGTTATTTTTCTTCCTTGACATCAAGACAAAAATTTTAAGTACATTGTATATATGGTGATGTAGTTGAGTGTTTGTCCCCTCTAAATTCATGTTGAAATGTAATCCCCAATGTTGGAGGTGGAGCCTGATGGGAGATGTTTGGGTTATGGGAGTGGATCTCTTATGAATGGCTTGGTGCTATCCTCACAATAGTCAGTGTTGCTTAAAAGTGTGTGGCACCTCCCATCTCTCTGTCTTGCTCCCTCAATCACCATGTGACATGCTGGTTCTTCCCCTTTCACCTTCCACCATGACTCTATGCTTCCTGAGGCCTTCACCAGAAGCAGATGTGGGCATCATGCTTCCTCTACTGCCTGTAGAACCGTGAGTCAAGTTAAACCTCTTTATAGATTACCAAGCTTCAGGTATTCCTTTGTAGCAATGCAGAAACATACTAACAAATATGATAATTGGTTTTAAAATTTTAAAACAGTGTCATGAGAATGAAAAAAGAGGCTGGGTAGCAGAAATGAAAGAATTAGTAGCTTCAAGACCTTAAACAAGTCACTCAGCCTGTTTACACACAGATAAAACTAAGATAATACCACCTTGTACCTTTAATGCGTCATGTAGAGGATTTGAGATAATGTATGCTAGATATTCCAGAAATTTCTTAAAAGTGCCACAGAGGAGTCTAGGTTTGATATGAAAGGTCATTAGGGTTCACTATAAAACCGAACAGTTGAGTGACAGGACAAAGGTGATAGAAGAGAAAGTCTATTAGCAGAATGAGGGAGAAACCAGAGAAGAGAAAGACTAATCAGGACACTTATTGTACCATCAAGGTGTTTATCTAAGTGAAGAAGATGGCAACAAGAGTAGAAACAGAGATGCTTGGGTTATTTTCAGGATGTAGGCATTAGCAATATAATCGGTGGACCCACCTTGTGTAGTTACATGCTTTAAGAGAGCTTCAAGGTGTTCCTTTTCAGAAGCAGTAGCTTGATGGAGCCAAGCCAACATATCTCCCACATACCTAATGAAAACTAAATGTTAATGAAGATTTCCTTTGGAAAAACATCCACTCCTCTTCTGCTGTCTGATTACTATACCTCAATGGGTCATGAGAGTGCATTTCAATTGGTCTAGGTGTACCTCCGGGGCCCCCTCTTGTGAGCGCATCAATAAATCCACGAACAACTGTACTTCTTCTGGCTGTTCCAAATTCATCTAAGGTATATCTAGAAGAAACAAGTTGTATAAAAAATGGTTGGGGTTCTTTGTCTCTAGTGGCTATATCAGATTTTCATGCAATTTCTGAGACAAGCAAGTACTTAAAGCTCTTTTAGGCATTCGGTCAAGCAACACTGCTTTCAAACAAGAAAAAAATATTTAAGAGATAACTTTGGCGCATTGAAAATTCAGTCAAAAAGTAAAAACTTTTAACCCCCCTAAGAAACAATGCTGGGATATGGGACTAAAGCAGAGGCAGCAGTAATAAGGGATAAAGCAATGGACTTAGTAAAAGTAGGAAAATCAAGCCAAGGTGGGAAGACTTAACTTTTTAGGTTTCAGTATATTCAGTATATTAGGTTTCAGTATATTTCAGTATATATATTTATAGTCTAAAACGATGCTCTACTGTTTTACATAAAGCCATAAGATTTCTCAAAAGCTGATTATAATTAGAACTCTGCAATCCAAGGCTGGGTGTGGTGATTCACACCTGCAATTCCACCACTTTGGGAGGCCGAGGAAGGTGGGCACTTGAGCCCAGGAGTTAGAGATCAGCCTGGTCAAAATAATGAGACCCTTTCTCATTATTAAAAAAAAAAAAAAAATAGCCAGGCATGGTGGTGCATGTCTATAGTCCCAGCTACTCGGGAGGCTGAGTTAGGTGGATTCCTTGAGCCTGTGAGGTTCAGGCTACAGTTAGCAGTGACTGCTCCACTATACTCCAGCCTAAGCCACAGAGCAAGACCCTGTCTCAGAAAAAAATAAAAGAATTCGCAGTCCAAAAATTGAGGTTTTCTCTTCTACATTAAAAAGTCTTCTTTATACATACTATCACAATTTATCACCAAAATTTGCTCTAAAAATTGCTATCCATTTTTAAAAGCTTATTTTGACTCCAATATTAGACATAATAGATGTTCCTTAAATTTACTGACCAATCACATATACAAGCAAATACCTTTTTAAAAAACATGTATTAAGAAGTCACCTATTATAATTGAAAAGGCATGGAAAGGCTTTCTAAGGTGAAGGAACTGGTAGGGAAGGAAAGCTTTTAACTGGGGAACAGGACGATTTGGGATTCAATTTATAAAAAGGTCCTGGAGCTCTCTGTAGTACCCATTTCTTTGACTTGACTCAGTCTTGTTTCCCATTATTACCACCATTCCTGACATCCATCCCTCAATTGAAAGTTCTTTCCATTTTAAAAGTATAAAGAAAAACACAATCTATTTTAGCAGTCTGATGTCAGCAGATTCTAGACTAACTTGTAAACCTCTAAACAGTATTCTACCATACCAAATTTTAAGAATTATGTCGATAACCTATTACCAAAACTTCCCAAGATACCCAAAATAATTAATATCTTAGGCTACATAGCTTTCTTTCATATGCTGTTAATTGGATGAAAAATCCACATTTCGGTAAACATGTGAAAGATGGTTTACTTCCAAATAAAAGAGAAAGCCTGTAGAACTGGCAAATAGCTATAAATATTTAGGAATATGAACCTTTTTTGAGGACTGTTTACTATTAACTAGACTATGGTTCTTTGTGTGTTTGTTTTCCATTAAAAAGAAATGGTTTTGAGATTCCCTGTGGTGACATACTAGTACAGAAAAGGGAAAGTGTAATATCCAGCTAAGTTTTGCTAAATTGCATAATTGCCTTGCATTTACTTTCTATTTTTTAAACAAATTAGAACCAAAATGCTCATTGCTATTTTTTCCCTCATGCTCTTAAATTATAAATCCATTTAGTGTGAAGAATGCCTTCTTTTAAATGATCACCTGATTCTCTGAAATATGACTGCTTATCACAGCACAAAATTCACAAATGTTTAACTTTTTAAGTATATAAAGCTAATCCTCATTCCCAAGACCCTATTAACCACAGTAAAAATAAACAGCAAAATTTGTTTCTAGGACTGTCCACTGGGACCACAGTTGTAACAGAATCCAGTGAATCTACTGGTATCTTAAATAGGGGGTAAATTACCAAGCCTGGCAAACACTGGAATTTCATCTGTTTAATACTATAAAATATCAATAAACATTAATATTAATGTCAATCCTCCTATAGAACAAATATAATTTAAAGCAAAAACAGCATAAGCCATATGAACCTTCAATATCTTTAGACATGAAACATCCTGGGAAGGCCCAGAGACAGAAGAAAAATTCTTTCACCAAAATCAGACATTCTTCCAACAATAATCAAAATTCAAAATGGAGCTTTTTCAGGGTGAATGTTCAAATTATGTACATATTCTCAAATACCCCTAGTTAAAATTAAGTCTCATTTTAAAAATCGTGTTTTAGCTACCGTCAAAGAAATTCTGGTCAAAAAACAAATTAAAAGGTGAAAATTTTTAATCAAAAAGCAAATTAAAAGATAATAGTATAGAAGTGCCTCTTTGAAACACAACAAATACATAAAGAAGGAAGAAAAATCAGCATTGTACATATTACTACATTTTAAAATAACTTATATTCTAAAGGCTTACGAAAGGAAAGAAATTATCAAAATTTCTCACTTCCATTTATAATTATACATGATTTATTATTAAAAGTCAATAATGCATTAGCATTCCAGTTATATACTACATAAGAAACACTGAGTAATGGCAACTTTCCCCAGGGATTTCAATAATTGACATTTTTCTTGCCTATAATACTTCCGTTATTTGAGACATAATAATGGACAGTGAAGCTTTTAGACATTACTTATTAAGTTCATATAGTGCCATCTGGTGGTTAGCATGACACATTATTAAGTTTTCCCTAAATGTAAGGAAACTACCACTTTGAAAATAATTACTTAATGAAAGGCCAATTTCCTCTTTTTTAGCATTTATCTTGTTCTAATCATCTGGTCTTAAAAACTTACTCCCCCACTCAACTTCTAAATGTCTCTTAAAATCTTCCGAATTGCCATTACTGCCCCCTGCTTCTTAGCATATGCCCTTCACAGATAAACCTTCTTTGCCTCTCCATTATAGTTCCATTCTTTATTTTTCGAGCTTTTTCTCTGATTGCCATGTAGCCCTCAAATACACCCCTCCTTCGTTGACAGCTTTCTAGTCACCTCCTCTCAAAATAAAAATAATATCCAAACATCACACTACGTGCCTCAAGTGAACAATGTAACTTAATCTTCACATCAACCCTGTAAAATAGGCACTATTATTATCTTCATTTTACAGCGAAGGAAACTGAAGTTTATAAAGGTGTAAGGACTTCTCCAAGAAATCTGACTCAAGAGCCCACCTTATAAGCCATTTGATATTGCTCCTTTCCAAGTTTTGATAAAGAACTATAATTCAGTAAAAATTTATTTGCATGGCAGAAGTCAGCTGTTGTTTTCAGGTGCCCAAAACACACAAAAGCTTTTTTTTTTTTTTTTTAAAGATTAACCTTGTGAATAAATATTAATCTGCAGACAATGCAACAGTTGTTAAAATCAAACACCAAATGTTTTAAGTGCTAAAAGACTCATAATCAATGCCAATACGTTAAAGTGAAAAAGTTGAGAAAGAAATTTCAAAGAACTGCTAAGCTGCTGATCAATGGTAAACATTAACTTATCATATTATATGCACAACATTCAGGGCTATTACAAATCCAGCTGTTGCTCCTAATTCAATAGCCAGGGCAAGCTTTTGCAATTAATTTCCCAAAGGTGCATGTTCTCTCAATGTATATCTTTGCATTACTGCTCCCTCAACCTGGAAACTGTTCTTCCTTTACTTCTAGGAAAATGCCTATTCAGCCTTCAGAACTCACTTTATACCTAATTCCATAGGAAACTTTCACTGACGTTCACTCTTTCCCCTACCTCAGAATACTTGAGCCACACAGCATCTGGGACATGACTTGTAGACTAGCAATTAGTATATTCAATTAAAATGCATTTGTTTATCTCCAGTTCCATAAAATAAAGCAGTCTGAGGGCAGTGCTTTACTGAAGCTGTGTTTCTAGAATGTGAAATGGTGCTTAACACAGAGTACTCAGTAAGTAGCTCTGGGGTGTTATTCTTTTACACAGTTGGTCAGCATTTGTGTTCTGTGACCTTATGAGAGTATAAGTAGTGTTCCAATCAGAAAGTAATGGGAAGGTCCTCTAAAAATAGTATAAGCAGAAACTGAAAGGGATGAGTCACAGCAGGATGTACTACCTTGGTAAGAGTCCCCTGGTTTCCTATTTTCAGAATTAGTAATATCATCAACCCCTACATCTACCTAAAGCTTATGCTCATACTACTCTAGGCATTAAAGTATTTACTTTTTATTTTATAAAAATTAAGTGAATAAAATTAAAATATAAAATAATAAAACACATATCAACAAATATAAAATGCATTAAATTCTTATCCAAAGCATTACCACATAGCTCTTGTTTGGCGTCAATTAGGAGATCAAAGACCTGGGCCCTCTCTTCCTAAATCCTATTAATAGAACCTTGATATTAAATATTCTTTTTTTCATCTCTGCATAACCATATTTCTCAGTCCTGGTATGACTTCAGTCTCTGTAGGGAAGGATTCATATAGGAGTTTTAGTTACTTACAATTCTAAGGGAGTTAATGAGATGACAGGGGAAAAGTCACTGAACCTCTATATAAATAAGAGGTAGTCTAGATACAGAGACACTTTGGTTTCTCTTTCCATATTGTATTCTATAGTATGTGAAATTCAAATAAGCTGATATCCCGTGAAACAAATTCAAGTTAAGGTGAATAGTATTGTTGTAAATTATTACAAATATTACTCAAACTATTATATATGCTTTTGATTAATACTGATATATAAAGTAAATTATCAAAAGAAAAGTAGGCATTCTTTTTTAATTAAGAAAAAGTCACCAACTTATATAAGACAGGTCTGTCCTGCAGGGCTTCCATTGCCTGTGTCAATACTGGAGATATGTCACATGATTCTTGTGTCAATGTTCTGCATTCACCTGAAATATAATTAACAATATAACTTTTGTTAAATTCAGCTTAGATGTTTATTATGTCTGTTGCATTCCAGAAGTCTAAATTCTATGGCAAACACTCCATAAAAAAATTCCTCAGAAAAACCTAGATATACCAATCAAAAACTAATTTATACTGTCAACCAAACTAAAAAGTTAAGCTTAAGTAGTTATATAACTTTAAATGACCACATATGCTATCAGATATACCCCAAAGCTGTATTTTATTATTATAAAAAACTAGAGTTCTGAAAAAACCAACCAATGGACAAGTATTTCCTAATAACTGCCATATACATGACAGTATTAGGGAGGCAGGGAGGAGCACTAAAAATATATTATCAGTTCCTTCCCTGAGAAGCAATCTTTAAGCAATTCACTAAAATTGTTAATGTGGTTAACCAATATATAGTGATACAATTATAATTTCAAAAGAGTTTGAATTTTAAACTCTTAAAAATCTCTACACCAACTTTTCTTTATTGTTCTAATTTTATCTATAACATGCTCACAAGTGCCTAGTACATTCAAATTTAGAACTTCTCAGAAATTCCCAACCTTTGGTACACAAGGACTTCACACTGGCAGTATACTTTCTAGCATGCACTGACTGAAAACAAAATATGCACAGAGAATTGAAGACATCTTAAAATGTCTTCATAGTCTCCACAAGATAGAGGCCCACAGTTGGGAGCCACTGTGTAAGATGTTGTGGAAGCACAAAGAAATTTCAGTCAATGTCCGTGCCTTTGAGAAAGTAGAAAACTAGTGAGATAAGACATATATGAAAAAAATACAATGAGATGCAACGAGAGAAAGGCAGACAACACTCCAGATGGAAGCAAACAATGTAAAGGAGATAGGTAGAAAAACAAACAGGTTTTAGACATAAAGACTTAACCAACCAGACCAGAGAATTCCATTTGCAGAGCATAGTACAGGAGTAGCTGGTTAACTAAATTTAATTCCAACCCCTTCCAACAGCTGGTTGGTAACACCTATTAAAATATGTGCTCCTGTTCCATGCTTGCTTGTTTTAAATATCTTCTCTGGTTTTAATAGGCTATTTGCAAAATGTCTATTGAAACATTTTCAAACAAAACTAAAGCAAATAAAGTATTCCTGGTAGGCAAAATAATGGCCCTCCAAAGATGTCCACATCCTAATCCCTGGAATCTTTGAATATGTTACCTTACGTGGCAAAAGGGACTTTGTAAATGAAATTAAGGTAGTAGACCTTAAAATGGAGAGATTTTCTCAGATTACCCAAGTGGGTCCAAGGTAATCACACAGGCCTCACAACCTAAGTAGCTGGCAGAAAAGTTAGAGATATGAGATGGAAGATGAGGCAGGAGAGAATCAACATGAGAAAATGACTTGACCTGACATTGCTGGCTGGCTTGAAGATGGAGGAAGGGGCCGCAAGCCAAAGAATGCGGGCAGCCTCTAGAAACTGGGAAAAACCCTCAGTGACAGCCAGCAAGGAAACACAGACCTCAGTCCTACAAACACAAGGAACTGAATTCTGCCAACTAACTGAATGAGCAAGGAAACAGATTATCCCTTAGAGCATACAGAAACAAATGCAGCAGGTCTACCAACATTCAGATATTAGCATAGTGAGAACCACGTCTGATTTCTGACCTACAGAGCAGTAAGGCAATAAATATGTGTTGTTTTAAGCCATTAAGTTTGTAATAATTTGCTACAGCAACAGCAGAAAATCAATTTACCACTTACAACTTTACAGTTATGTAAACAACAAGAGACACCTAATCTGCTTTAAGATAATCTAGGGCAGAAACTGTCTTCATGTTTTTATTCTCATACTTAATCAAGCATACTGCTTGGCCGATAGCAGGTGCTCATGATACAAACACAAAAACAGTGTGTTCAAACGTGAAGTTTGTTTTTCTGTTTTTTAAATATTTTAAAATATTTAAAATATTTTTGATTACTAGATCAAAATGCATCAAAGACCAAGTAAAAATTTAAAAATCAAATACAATTACTATTTTTATTTAAAAAAATTTTTTGACTACTAAAATCAAAATATATCAAAGACCAAGTAAAATTTTAAAAAACAACTACAAATGTTCATGAATGTAGACAACATAAAATAAATCACTTACTTTGAGCCCATCGGTAAAGTCTTTCATAAGCCGTTTCTTGAAGTAAGGCCATCTGTTCCATAATTTCTAAACTAAAAAAAATTAAAGATTTATTATAATTTAAATCTTAGTCAACAGCTACATCTAAGCACCTAATTATTTTGTTTGCATATTACATGTTACAGCATATTAACTTTTTATCATTTTATGGAATGATTTTTCAATAATTTTCTACAATTAAGTAAATGTCACATTTTAACCATCACTTACTTATCAACTGCTGTTTTAGCCTAAACCTGTCAGGGTATAACTTCACTATTCTCTAAAGATAAATAAAGATTAAACTTCTATTTCACAAAATGCTACATAGTTTCACAAACAATCTAGAATATCTTTAAAATTTTGGAAACATAAGCAGCAATGCAATTAGTTCAACGAACAGTTACTCACCCTGCCGTTTGTTGATTTGTACGCAAGAGAACTTTGACATCATTATGAATCTGTTTTACTCTTCCAAGTGCCTTGAAAAACTCCTTTAAAATTAAGAATGTGACTTTATGTCCATGCTTCAGGCAAAATTACATTATTTAAAACTGAAAGGTCACTGCCAAGGGCAAACAAACTCTTTCACCTATTTTAACGAAGACTTCCTATACTGATCTCAACTTTCTCTAAGTTTTCATAGATGATGTAACTGGTATTTATTCACATCTTCCTACTACGTGCCAAATAGTGTTGACAGTTGCCAGGAATACAAAATTTATAAAGAGAAAAATCCCTGTCCTCAAGAAGTGTACATAGTCTAGTGAGAAATGCAAAACTAAAAATTAGTAAATTAAAAAAAAACATACTGTGTATTACACATCTTATTACTTAAGCCTGGCATTCTTATTGCTGAAGATGATGTTTTATATCTCTGTTGTATACTCACTCTTGCTCCCTCGTCCAAGAGTAGAATGCAAAGTTAAATATATAGGAGGTGACAGATGCCAAACTGTTGACTGATATTTAAATGTACTGGAGGCTTAGGTTTCAGAGTGCCACAAATAGTGTTCCACTCATGAAAAATAATGGATATGTTATTTTTCTTTGATGAATAAAGCTTAAAATACTACTACTAATAATCTTCCTTTTCTAATTTCTACCAAGGGGAGAAAAAAATGATATATCAAATATTTCAAAAGCACAAAGTTCCTCAAAACATGAGGACAGTACATACTAATACATAATATCTCTATTAATTATCTCACCTATTTACCTCTCTACACCCAAATGACCAGTTCCATTTTAGCCAAGCCAGTAAAAGTGATACCTACTCAGAGACACTCAGTGAGAACCCTTCCCCACCTCAAGAGCCCTTCTTGCCCTCTGAGCCCACAACGACAGGCTTAAGTTTACAGTTCTTCCCAGCTAGAAGACCAAAAGATTCCTTTTTGGAAAAATTATTAATGTCTTCAAGAAAAAAAAAAGAAATGAAACTTTTTCTTGTTATTTAACATTTCGAGAGGTTTTATAATACTGTCAGCCAGTTTGGAAAGAATGAAATAGCTTAAAAAATTAATTCGATGAAAAAATAAGCGATTTCTAACCCAAGGAAAGACACAAAGTTATAAAAGAAAGAACATTCAATTACTGTAATGTCACTGTACTGAAAACAAAAAATGTGTGGTAGATACTACGGCTCAGACCTGTAGTCCCAGAACTTTGGAAGGACAAGGTAGGCAGATCGCTTGAGTTAAGGAGTTTAAGACCAGGCTGGGCAACACAGTGGGCCCTATCTCTACTAAATATTAAAATTAAAAACATCAGCCAGGAGTGGTGGTGCATGCCTGTCATCCTAGCTACCTGGGAGGCTGAGGTGGGAGGATCACTTGAGCCTGGGAGGTTGAGGCTGCAATGAGCTGTGTTCGTGCTACTGCACTCTAGGCTGGGTGACAGAGCGAGACCCTATCTCAAAGAAAAAGAAAAAGAAAATAGAAAATGTGGTCTAACTGTACTATGATGTATGAAGGAGATAAAGAGAACATATGTGTGTACTATCTGTGTTGGGGGAGGAGACAGAGTGGGTAAAAGGCTAAATCCTCACATTTCACAATAGAGAATCAATAGAAAACAGTTAACATAGATAATCAAAGCATATTCTTTTTAGCTATAGATCTGGAATATAGAATTTACAAAAGAAGCAATTAATAACATTGAAAATGGTTGGCAAAAGACCTAGAGGTGAGGAAGAGTAAAATAGGTGACATAGATTTTCTTTCTATAAGCTTTATTGACTCTGACTTTTTAAAAAGTACATGTATTACTTTGAAAAATATAATTAAAATACACATCTTAAATTTCCAAACATAAAAATATTCCCAGATGAAACTTTTTAAAATGGGAAAATAAAGCTTCAAAAATGCAGTTTCTCTCTAATATCTGTAACTACTAAACTTTAAATGATTAAAAAGTCAGGATACCTCAGTAATGGGTCCTTCTCTTGTACCTCGGAGAAGACTCATTTCATCAGAAGTCAGTTGGAACTTGGATAAGAAGGCATCTGCGACTTGTGCTCTTATCTCTAATTTTTGGCTGTAATTTTCAAAACAAGCAATAAAAGTCAAGCATCTTATTCAGTTGCATAGCTTTAAAACAGATTATATCTCAGACAACTTTTTAAAACAAAGATATGAAAAATTCTCAACATTTTCAAAAAGTCTTGTTTCTGCCTCAAATGTAATTTTATCAGACATGTAGGTGATAAAATTAGCTAATATTATTCTATTTCAGATACTTGCACACAATAAATGGAGTTGATCATTATGCAAAAGAAAAAATAAGTCCATGCATGGTCCCTGCATTACAAATTTGCAGCCACCTACAGGTACTTAAATAGTTCACCTTGCAGTCTGCTAGATTGCTTTTATAAGGGAGAAATACGTACCTGTTTTCAACCAATTTCTCTTCAGTCACTAAAACAATTCCGAGCCTTTTACGTTTTCACATGAAGTACGTATCAAAAATCAAATTTATTAGTTTATTTTATGTTAGAGAAGATAAGAACTCCTTTATTAATTCTCCATAAATTGCTAGTCACTTATCCACTTTTCTCTTCCCCACTTTTTCTACAAAATATAGTAATAAAAACAACCTTTTAAATTTTATTATCTGAATGCAACCTATCTAAACTAGCTGACAGAAAAAGGCACACTCAAGGACCTATGGGACTGAGTAGAATCAATACCCACAGGCAAGTTAGGAACACAAATTACTTGAACAGAAACTCAACATTCCTGGTTTCTGTATCTCAGAACTGAAAATACATACATAAAGTTATAAAAGTATTTCACTAGCAATATTCAGAGAATAGTAATATTCCACAATTAAACAAATTTCAAATGAAAATGAACAAAGATAAACACTATTTGTATAGATGATACAATGCATCTGCCATCTCTGTTTTATTTGCACCTTTGAGGTGGGAGGTTTTAAATTCAAAGTTGATTGCTAATGTTCCTACTGAATAAAGAAACTTACAAGGAAAAATCCTCCAGGTGGCAGCAAAGATCTGTTTATTTCAAATGAGAAATCACCTAATTGAGTCTACACAGATTTAAATGTCATGTTCTTAATCATCTTATTACTGATGCCTGAACGTTATCTTAATATTTATTTTATTTTTGCTTGGTTGCTTTGTTGCCTGTGCTTTTGAAGTCTTATTCAAAAAATCCTTGCCCAGTCCAATTTCATGAAACAATTCTCCTATTTTTTTTTTTTTCTGGTAGTTATATAATTTGGGGTCATATAATTTACTCTTTAATCCATTTAGAGTTTGTTTTTATATATGGTGAGAGATAAGGGTCTGGTTTCATTCTTCTGTGTGTAGCTACCTAGTTTTTCCAACACCACTTACTAAAGACACTGTCTTTTACCCAATGTGTGTTCTTGGTGCCTTTGTTGAAAATCAGTTGGCTGTAAATGCATGAATTTATTTCCGGGTTTTCTAGTCTGTTCCATTGGTCTATGTGTTTTGACACCAGAACCATGCTGTTTTGTAGTATATTTTGAAGTCAGGTACTATATAATGCCTCCAGCTTTCTTCTTTTTGCTTTGACTATCCAGGTTGTTTTGCATTTCCATATGAATTTTAAGATTTTTTCTATTTCTGTGAAGAATGTCACTAATATTTTAAAAGTAATTGCATAGAATCTGTAGATTGATTGGGGTACTATGGACATTTAAACAACATTAATTCTTCTAATTCATGGACACAGGATTATCTGCCCATTTATTTGTGTCCTTTTCAATTTCTTTCATCACTGTCTTATAATTTTCATGGTAGAGATCTTTCATCCCCTAAGTTTATTCCTAGGTATTTTATCATTTTTTGTAGTTATTATAAATGGAATTGCTTTCTTCATTTCTTTTTCAGATAATCTGCTGTTCATGTATGAAAACACTACTGATTTTTGTATGTCGATAATGTCTTCTGCAACTTTACTAAATTCATTTAATATTTACACAATTCTACCATTTTTTGGTGGAGTCTTTAGGATTTTAAATATATGAAACAACCTACAGAATGGGAAGTACTTGCAAACTATGCATCTGGCAAGAAGCTACTATCTAGAATATATAAGAAACTCAAACATCTCAATAACAACAAAAAAATCTGATTTAAAAAAGGGCAAAAGACCTAAATAAACATTCTCAAAAGAAGATACACAATTGGCAATAGTTATATGAAAAAAATCTCAACATCACTAATCACCAGGGAAATGCAAATCAAAACCACAGTATCACCTCTCCTCAATTAGAAAGGCTATTACCAGAAAGACAAAAAACAACAAATGCTGGCAAAAATGTAGAGAAAAAAAGAAATCTTATACACTGTTGGTGGGAATATAAATCAGTACAGCCATTACGGAAAACAGTGTGGGGTTCCTCAAAAAACTAAAACCTATCATGTGATCCAGCAATACCATTATTGGGTATATATGCAAGGGAATAATATCAGTATGTCGAAGAAACATCTGCACTTCCATGTTACTGCAGTGCTATTCACAATAGCCAAGATATGAAATCAACCTAAATGCCCATGTTTAGAAGAATGGATAAGAAAATGCATGTGTGTGTACACATACAATTGAATACTATTCTGCCATAAAACAAAATGAAATCCTGTCATCTGTGAAAACATGGATGAATCTAGAGGACATCATGTTAAGTGAAGTAAGCCAGGCACAGAAAGACAAACATCACTTGATCTTCCTCATATCATATGTGGAACCTAAAAAAGTTGACTTCATAGAGAGTACAATGATGGTTACCAGAGGTTGGGGAAGATAGTGGGGAGAGGGGGAGAGGAAGAGATTGGTCAACAAGTACAAAGTTACAGTAAGGAATAGTAAGTTCTACTGTTTTATTACAAACTAGGGTGACTACAGTAAATAATGCAGTGGTATTTCAAGATAGTGAACATTTTGAATATTGTCACAAATAAATGATAAATGTGTTTTATCACTTATTTGATAAATGAAATGATAAATGTTTAAAGTGATAGATATGGTAATTACCTTGAAACATTACATTGTACCCCATAAATATATATAATCATTATGTCAATTATAAATTAAAAATGAATTTTAAAAAGCTTAAAGAGTTACCCTTAACAGGTTTTGTTTTATACTTTTCAAAGTTCCAGTCATTATCATAAAGAATTTAAAGTAATTATAAAATTTTATCAAATTCCTAGGGACTATGCAAATTAACCATGTGAAATAAAATGTTTTTGGGAGCTTTTTTGGATCTATCTTTAGAATCAATTTATTAGGCACAAAGAAAAATTTGTCTCTTTAGTTTATAGTTTCATTTTGTTGTAATCAAAACAAGTGTTACCCACCTTGATCATACCCCTTAATCGTTACAATTCATTCCAAATAATGTGGCTGACTGGATTTAAAAATCAATCACGAGATAAAGACTGAAACATAGGCTCTTAATATAGCTACAAAAGAGACGGTGCAAAAATATTTTTATAATGGGCACAATACTAAAACAAGAGTTTGATATATCAAGATGGCAACTTTAAAAGTAGTGACAGAATAAATTCTAATACATTTTTTATTATCATATTACTCTAGTTTTACCACATGTGTTCTTTCCAGGTAAATTTTCACAGCCATTCTGACAGGAAGTTATTGTTCAATGGTCCAGTGATTCGGTTTGGGAATATTCACTCATTCAAATAACATTATTGGAGACTTACAATGTATAAGGCCTATGCCAGAGAACAGTGTGACAAAAGGCACTTATGACACAGACCTTGTCCTTACTTTACATCAACATATGGAACTTTTTGAGGGCTTTTAATGTCTCAGTAAAAAGTATATGAGATAAATATTAACATAAAACATATAAAGTATAACCTCCAGAGTATTTAAGATTATGTTTATACAATCACTGTATATTGTATAAATAAGTTAAATAATAATATGTGAAATACATACTGCAGAAAAATACATAATAGACAAAACTGAGGTAGATCTATATGTACTAACATAAAATGATCCATAAGGCATTTTACAGATATAAAATTTGCAAGAAAGTATGTATAGGAATCCCCACTTATTTTTAAGAGCCACAATAGTCCCCCCTTATCCTCGGGGGATACAGTCCAAGACACTCCAGTGGATGCCTGAAACTGCTGATGGTACCAAACCCTACACATACTGTTTTTCAATCTGATAACTGAGACAGCTACTAAGTGACTACTGAGTGGTGGCGTATATAGCATCACACACTAGAAAAAGGGATGATTCAAGTCCCACCAAAGTGGGAGCCAACCACTTGAGATTTCCTCATGCTGCTCAAAATGGTACACAATTTAAAGCTTATAAATTGCTTATTTCTGAAATTTTCCATTTATTACTTTCAGACTGCAGTTGACCATAAGTAATGGAAACCACACAAAGCAAAACCATAGACAAGGTTGGGAACACATACATCAATTTTCAGTATGTCCAGTCATACATCACCTAAGTATTTAAAATAAACAGACTACTTAATCTTCATGTTCCTTCAAATCATCCCAGAACATGATTTATGAATTTTGTGGTACTTTTCTTTTTCTTGAAAACTTACCTGTGTCGTATCTTAATTCTACCTCTAGGTTCACCTACACCAAATAATTTCAAAATAATTTTTTAAAGGGACATAAGATATAAACCAAAACAAAAAAAAGTAAAGAAATATAAATGGCAAAACAAAATGAGAAACATGTCGATTCATCACTATTCAATGATATGTAAATTAAAATGATTAAATTAAATGAAAAATTAAATTAAAATGATACCGGGGCCTGCCGTGGGGTGGGGGGAGGGATAGCATTAGGAGATATACCCAATGTAAATGACAAGTTAATGGGTGCAGCACACCAACATGGCACATGTATACATATGTAACAAACCTGCACGTTGTGCACACGTACCCTAGAACTTAAAGTATAATAAAAAAATAAAAAATAAAAATAAAAATAAAGTGGTGTGATAATATTTTTCATCTATATTGGCGAAGTTTTTAATGATGATACCTAACGCTCATAAGGATGTAATAAAATAGACACACAATGGAAGTAGAAATTGTTATAACCTTTTTCAAGAAAACTTTAGGCATTGTATTTCAGGACACTTCCAAAAATGATCCTCTTGAAATAAAAAACCGTAGGAAAATGGACATAAAATATTAACTGAAAAAAGTAAAATATTAACAACACACACACCTACTCACTCTGGAAGGAAATATGCCAAAACATTAATTGTGGTTTTGTCTGAGTGGTAGAGTTATATCTGATTTTAATTTTCCTTAAATTGTATACAATAGATTTATATTAACATTATGTCAAAAAAATTTAAGAAAGAAAAGGCAGTTTTTTACACTTAAGAGATTCCTTTTACCTAATTCATATGATGGAAAGATAAGTGAAATAACCTGTTTGACAGGATCTTAAAGAATCTGGTTATCAATTACAATCCTTAAGGAAAAGTATTTCTACAATATTTTTCTTGGTCCTAAAATATAAAAAAAGAAGAAACTTTCCACTTTAAGTTTCTATAAAGTATCAAACTGAAAGTTAAACATTTTTGAAAGACTGGTTAAAACTCAATAGAGATAAAATCCTGTAATGAGGTTGTTCACTTGTCAGCATTGCCAGTATCACGCCATGATTTTAAAACCTGATAAATTTCTAAATTTTTATTAGTATTTTAAAACAAATAGATAAAATAACTTCAATACAAAAATATATTGAAAAATAAAGCACAAATGACAAAAAAGATAAAACTGAGTTACATCAAAATTTAAAATGTTTGTGCTATAAATGATATCACAAAAGTGAAGATAACTCACAGAATGGGAGAAAATAATGTATCTGCTAAAAAACCTATATCCAGAATATATAAAGAACTTTTACAACCAATAAATAAAAACACAAGTAACCTAAACAAAAAATGGGTAAAGGACGTAAATAGACATTTCTCCAAAGAAAATATGCAAATACCAATAAGCAATAAAAAGATGCTTGACATCATTAGTCATTAGGAAAAAGCAAATCTAAACCACAATGAGCAGTACTTCACACCCAGTAGCATGGCTATCATCAAAATGACAGATTAAAAACAAAGATATGCAGAAACTGGAATCCTCATATGTTGCTTTTGGAAATGCAAAACTGTGCAGCTTCTTTAGAAAGAGTGTGGCAGTTCCTCAAACAGTTAAACAAAGAGTTACCATACATGACTCAGCAATGCTACCTCTAAATATATACCTAGGAGGAATAAAACACATATGCCCACACAAAAACTTGTAAACAAATATTTACAGCCAGCATTATTTGCAACAGCCAAATAGTGGAAACAACCCAAATGTCTATCAACTAGTGAGCAGGTGAACAAAATGTGGTATAGCTGTACAATGGAATACTATTCAGCCACAAAAAAGTTAAAGTAACATGGATGAATCTTAAAAGTATTTATGCTATGTGGAAAAAGCTAGCCAAAAGGGCCACATATTGTGTGATCTTATTTGCATGAAAGATTCAGAATAGGCAAATCTAGAGCGGCAGAAAGTGTATTAATGGTTCACTAAGGCTGGATGACTACTAATGGTCACGAGTTTTCTTTCTGGCATGGTGAAAATGTTGTAACTCAGATCATAATGATGGTTGCACAATGCTTTGAATATACTAAAAACCAATAAACTATATAGTTTAATTTTATGATATGTGAATTATATCTCAACAAATATGTTTTTACAATACAAAGGCTCTACCTTTTGAATTACAATTACATGATTATAACTGCACAAAATACAGCTTAAAAGGCATCTAATACATTCTTTCAGCTTGATACTTTCCACTCCTTAATAACATTCAGTTAAGTATATGCACAATTGCTATTACTCTTATAAAGTAAGAGTGTCAAATATTAACAGGCAATGGCAGCAATAACTATTTAAAATGTTAAAGTAACCGTGTAGATATATTCAGTTGATAAGTTTTCTGTATAGAAAGGAGTGGGTACAAAGAGCATTAATACACTGCCTTTGCTATCTAGTTAAAATAGTCAAAGACCACAATGTCCAGCAATTTTTCAGAAATTATAGGGCAGAAAATAAGTGCTAGAAGAATAATGTGTTGTGGGAGTACAAAGAAGGAACTAATTACTTTTTTTTTCTGGTGACTGAGTAAAGGTTCCTGGCTGAACATGGAAAATAGATAATAAAACTGTAAAGCACAAAGGTGGAATATAATTTCCTATAAGCTGAAGTATTTGTTAAAGAAAGCAAGACTTTCTTTGAAACATATATATGTACTTACATATACACATTCTCAAGGAACATGTACATGCATGTGTGACACACACGATAGCCTGTAATTCTTAAGTTTTGTAAAATATTTTGAAATATATGATGGGCATAAACAACAGGGAACCTTAAGGGACAAACGAGTTTTCAACAAATGAATTTTGGGAAATGGAATTCCAGGTAGAACGAATGAGAATGCAGAAAAAGTCTACCTGGTTGATAAACGCAGTTAAATCAGGAAATAAAAAAGCAATAGCCCCTTTAAATGAAGTGTGACCACAAAAAAAAAGGAAGGGAAAAAACAAAACCTCTTTTGTATTGGTGGAGAAAAATGTTAGGGAGAAAAAGTTCTTTTTACTGGTGGGGAAAATTTGATCAGACAAAATTTTCATTAAAAAAAATCCATACCATCTCCAAACCTAATTTTTAAAATACATAAACCAAAGATTATTTCCAAATTTTTCCTCATACTATTTCCCTTAGAGTATGATCATCATAATCATGAGAAACAGATAAGTCATACTGTGCCTTACCCCCAAATTTTCATTTCCAGTCCAATATGTGTGACTGAAATAAAGTTGTTACAGTTTATCTGAGTCAGGCCCCTGCATGTCACTGGCAATATTTTCTTTTGGATAGTTGCTGCTATGTACAAGTGAGATAGGAAGAAAGAAGAAAAGAGGTGTGATGCTCCCCTGCTTTCCCCTAACCTTTTATTAGGTAATGAAAGAAAATGTGTCATATATGCTTCTGCAGTATATTTTTACATGCAATATAAAACCATTTATGCAAGAAAAAGTTTTATATTTTTATGCCACCAATTTCAAAACCTGAGTTAAAGTAGTTTACACTGCAATTAAAATAAAACTGTTAAAAACCAAAATAGTAAGAAATAAAGGGAAAGGCTGAGAAAGTAAATAATACATCTGAGGAAAGCTATTGCAATTAAGCACAAAATAGCTCTAAGCTTCCTAGTTGCCAGAGCAAAAATAGAAATAAGATGCGTGACATGGATTTCTTTATCCAATAAAAGGGAGGAGTAGAGAGGGGCAACATTCTTTAATTTATGTCATGCAGTGTGTTCAGCAACTTACGTAAATCATTTAGTTATCTCAAAAACCCCATGACATAGATATTTTTCCCTTCCTTCTTTCAGACATAGAAACTTAGGTTAAGGGAAGTTAAGAAATAACTGTATAAAATCAAAAATCTAATAATCTTTTACCCAAGGTTTCGATTAAAGTTCAGGCTTTTGTCTTAAATCCTATATTCTTTCCATTTTAACATACTGAACTTAAAAAAATACACACACACAAACATTCTCCAGAAATTATTTTTCTGAGTCCAGAGAGAAATCTGGCTGGTGGGCCTTTACAAGAGATAATAAAAATATAATAGTGATTTCAGTAGTATTTAAAAAATACAAAGGTATGTTCATGTACACATAGCCTTTCCTGATCATCAATGAAGCCTATCGTCTGGCTACCAATAAAATATTAAAGGGAAATGCTAACCTGCAGTCCTGTGAAGAAAATTCTACATTGAGCTTTATCTATTAGAGCATCTCAGCTGTCCTGATGACTGACTGACTTCTCACTCAGTTGGAAAAACATTCATATCATTTATACATTTGTCTGAATAAGAGTATCATATTATTCAAATAATCCCATAGTATTTCTATCTCTAAAGCTAACTGCTTGTTTAACGAAGTTTCTTGTTAAAAAGATATTTTAAAATGAAAAACCAACTCCGTGTCAGCCCCCAGAGACCTGTTATCATAATTTCTTCCTTGCAACTTTCCTAAAATATATTCACACAAATGTTCACTTGGCACATCTTATCTATAGCTCTTGGGATACTAGAATGTCATGAATTTTCATTTCCCAAAAGCATTATCAGGTCAAAACACTTCCATAGGCTGACTAAAATAATAAACATAAACCTTGCTTAGTTTTGAGAATACATGAACAGAAGCACAATGTTCTAATATTGTCTCCTGTATACATTATTTAGAGTCCCATATTACAAGCTCCAATACAAGGCTTATTTTTCAGTTTTTACTTTATGTTCCTTTCCTAACATTATAGTTGCTTCCCATATTCATTTACTCAAAAATTATTTATTGAATCTGTGAAATACCAGGCACTGCAAATACAAAAAGGAGAATAAGAAATTGTCATTGTTCTCAAGGAGCTCACAGTTTAGGAGATAAAGAGACAATCAAATCAACAATTAATTGCAAACAACTGTAATACATATTACACTAAAAATGCAAACAAAAAGATTTAACTGAGAACAGGAAATGTTTAAATAGGCTTTGCATACAGGATTACTGATGTGTTATCCTTAGTTTTAGTCACAATTTTTAATTAAAGTAACATTTGTTTTTGTGTTCAGCACTAAGTTAGAGAAAAATTAATGTCAAGGTCTCTAACAGGGCATGTGTTTTTCTAGGACACTTTTCTTTCAAAAGAACTGTTATAAAATGCAATCTAATTTTACGGTGAAGGCACAGGCTTAATTCTGATAAAGAAATCTAACATTGCCTTTCCTCACAGAGCTGACTGCTTTGCAGAGTCAACCATCTCTCACATGGGCTTAGTCTGCAACTTTTCTCACCACTGTCTACCACCAACAGGAGAATATTTGTGGTGACAGAACTGTACTATAGCGTGACTATGGTGGTGCATTCAGGAATCTACAAATGATAAAATGTATAAAAATAAATACACCAATAAGTAAAACTGTAAAATCTGGATAAGACAGGTAGATAGTACCAAGGTCATTATCCTAGTTGTGGTACCATATATAGTTCTGTAAAATGTTACCTTTGGCAGAAACAAGGTAAAGGCTACCTTGGATCTCTGTATTATTTCTTACAACTGCATGTGAATCTATAATTATCTCAAAATATAAAGTTTAACATTTAAAAAGTTTAAATGTTTTTTCAAAGTTTACCAGTTAGGAGATGAGAGAATTAAGGTAAGGGAGAGGGACATTCCACAAAAAATTAAAAATATGAATAATATTTTGTCTAAGCCCAGGTCTTTCAAATTATAGTCTCTGGACCACTGCATAAAAATACCTGGGGCCGAATCCTGAGCCCGAATCAAGATTTACTGAGTCATTAACCAAAAGACACAGTTGTTTACTTTTTGCAGTCAGATCTCTGAGGATGGAGGCCAAAACTTGCCATTTTATCAAGCTCCTTGGTGATTCTTATGTTTACTGTGATAAGGTGTGGGATACATGAATTGTAATGTAAAAGACCAGAAAGAAAAACTGAAATAAAAGATGGCTCCAATGACACCTAACATCAGACTAAATATTTCCAGTGATTTAAAAAAAAAAAAGCTTTCAAGAACTAATTGTTCAAATTGTAAGGGATAGAAAATTCTTGCTTATCATAAATCAAAATTTGCTACCTGTAAATTTCTCCTTTAAAACTCAATTCCAAACTCAGCAGCAATACATAATAAAATTTAGCCCTTTTTTAAACAGAAAGATAATCAAATACCATCAAATATTTGAAGACACCACCATGTCCCTCTTAGTCCTATACTTCTAAATAAACAATTCTGGTTTTTTCAACCCTACGTCATTTTTTGAGACCCTTTACCATCCTATTCACCCTCTTGCCCAGCCCCGTTTTTTCTTAAAAGCTTAAATCTGTTGATATTTCACACTTAACATTCCATATTTTGTGTCATTCACAATTTCTAAGTTGTCTATATATACTCTAAAGTCTTTGATTAAATGTTAAACATAAAAGGATTGGATTGAAGGTGCTCTGAAAAGTTTACAGACTTTTCAGGAAAAAAGCTGACTTAGAGGTCAACATCAAGTAATTAACCACCAATGTGGGGGTACGACCATTTATCCAGCTATAAAATACAGAATGACATAAACAAGATAAAAGAGAATTTAAGGCCAGATTTCCTAAAATTAATTTCTATCCAGGCAATTTGCAATTCTATAAATCTGAGGACAACATCAACTTGCTCTCATTTTGGCTTGTAGAAATCACAAAATGGGTAAAGGTGGATTTTAGTGAAAGGGAAGGTAGTTAGTAAACAAAAAGGGAATTAAATGCATGAAATTATGATTAAACTTTTATAAAGTTTTGATACTTAGTTTTTTTTTAATATTTTTCTCTGGCATAAGGAATAAAATCAAGAGACTATTTTATTTGGTATTTTTCCTTTCAACTAATCTTAAAATTGGGCAATATTTTTATATTTTCCAAACCCTTTTTTCAAACAAAATCTTACATGAAATCCTAATACATTAATAAAAGTGAAATTGCTCTAACTAAAATTAAGGTGAGAGAATCTGACCTCCAAAACTGCATTATCCTTCTACATCTTGCAAAGAAACCCTAAGGTCCAATGAACTATGGTTTGAAAGCCACAGTTCTAAGACAAGGTACATGTTCCAATATCTGATAACGTACTTCCTATACGGGTAAAGAAAATGTTTGCTTTGTTTTGTGCTATTAAAGATAGTATTTTTTAGATGATATTGGTACATAGATTTTATTTTGCTAATTTTGTCACATTTTCTCCATGTTTTTATAAGACAGAAGAGTAAGCTACATTGGTTACCATTTTAACTCCAATGGATCATTCCAGTGGATCTCTGAGTCCTCAGTAGCCCATGATATCCTTTTACACAAGTAACTTTATACCTCTGCACTCTTTATAATTTCCCATTCATCAATTTTAGCCTGAAGAGAATTGTATTAAGAAGGATTAAGGGCTTAATATAAAAGAATGTCAAGATCAATGGATGTAAAACTAAGGAGTTGGGGGTCATGTATTTGCCATTGTTGGTCTAGGGCAGTGTTTTTCAAACCCTTGACTATGACCCATAATATTAAACCATTTAAAACCATTACCAAAACTGAAAGAAAGGCTTCACAAAATAATATTCACCCAAACTATTTTTACTTATTTATTTTTTAGAGACAGGGTCTCCCTCTGTCACCCAGGCTGGAGTGCAGTGGCATTATCATAGCTCACTGCAACCTTGAACCACTAGGCTCAAATGATCTTCCCACCTTAACCTCCAGAATAGCTGAGATTTCAGGTGTGCACCACCATGCCCAGCTACCCAAACTATTTTCTATTTTATTTTATTCTAATTTATTTTTTAAGGCTAGCTATGATTGACTTAAATAGTAGTAATGACCGATAAATCATAATTTACAACCCACTGATTTTGACCTGAACAACAAAAAACACTAGATAGATCAGGAGTCACAGACTTTTTCTGTAAAAATCTTGATAGTACATATTTTAGGCTTTGTAGGCCACATATGGTCTCTGTTGTAACCACACAACTCTGCTGCAGTAGGGTGGAAGCAGCCATAGATAGTATGTAAACACAACCGTAGCTGTGTTCCAATAAAGGTACATTTACAAAAGCAGGCAGTGAGCTGGATTTGGCATGTGGCCATAGTTTGATGACCTGTGGTCTATACTACAGTATACTGACCTACCGCAAAATGAGCAATGAAAGTGGTAGTATCTCCATATTACTGATGAAATACCTAGAATACTAAAAGGTTTAAGTGATGTACCCAACTACTGAGAAGGAGACAAGTATACTGACTGCATCATAATATAATGCTTCTCCCCCTCTATACTACTCCACACATGAGAGATGCATTGTTAGTGAGTTTTAGCATAATTGCTATGAGTTTTAGCAATACTGAACACAACACATTATACAAATCCATACTGTACTCACCTTTATTCACTCACTCATTCATTCAATCAACCAACAGTATACCTATTGTATAAACTACAAGGAGAATTTATATAATTAACTCTTAATTATACCAGAGAGGATATATCATAGCTTAAAAATAAAAGACAATGATTGTGAAAAAAAAGTAGTAAAACTATTAAAAATCTGAAAAAATTTACATTTTAAAAAGCAATCATTTCTGAACTCCACAGCAAACAATAACAATACATCATCACCTCTCTCCCAAAGAAGGAATAATCTCTCAACCCAATATCAAGTTTAATGCTCCTAAACTACTGTCTTTATGCTAAAGTTACTACTGGATAATATAATAGCTTGGGACCTTATGAACCATGTTATTATTCTGCTTTAATTTTGATTTGGAGTTATATCTAATTTTCTTTGACTCCAATCTCCAAATTATTGAAAAGGTGGCTGTATGAAGAAAAACTTACCTTTCAGATTGAAGTTTAGTGGTTTTTACTATTAAATCTTGAGTCTGTTCCTTTGCTGCCTAAAATTATAAACATATCTAATATAAGTACATTCCAATTTTATTTTATTTCAGAAAACAAAACTACCACTTACTGAAATTTAGACTTAAAACAAATGAGATCACTCTACGGAACGCAAAAGAAAAGCACAAAAAAATGAAATAACGTAGATGTTTCAAGCCTCATCCACTGGAGGAACACACTCAAGAGTTCTTAATATACACATAATGCTAAGGCTTACAAGAAAGAAAAAGGTATCCAGATGCTGACTAAAGAACTTAATAGTTCGTGATGCTTTTCAGTGCAACAGAAGCACTGGAAGAACAAGTTAAGCATGAAGAACATGACTTCAGGTAGGGACATGTTGAACTGAGATACCATGCAACCTCTACATGGGGTTGTTAACTAAGTCACTGAAAAGGAAGTGTGGAGCTCAACAACAGAAAAGTGTAAGACGGAGGTAAAAATTTGAAAGTTGTAATATACAAACTACCTGCCATATAAGTTTTTGGTGAGGATCAGAGCTAGCCCCATCTAAAGGACACAAGGCTATTCCTAACCAACTTTCATTCTAAGCAATTCTCTCTTCCCTAAGCCAGAGTTGAAAGGATCAAGAGTGAAAAGTCAATTAAGAAAGTATTTTATCCAAAGATTAGAACACATTCACGAAGTGGCTTTAAACAAAAGACAATAAGATTCTCTCTCAAAGATCTGAACTGGGGAATATTACAAAACTAAGGCAATAAACAACAAGAAGAGAAGCAAGTGGTCATGAGGCATGTACAGAAATAGAGTCCATGCCTTGAAGAAAAATTAAATGAGCCAGAAAGATGCATAAATTATGTCATTAGTAAAGTAGAGAAAAACACATAAAATAGAAGGTGAGTCAGTCTGTTAAACAGAAAATACCAGCGCAAACACCTGAAGACACTGGGTCATTTTCATGTTAGAACACCATAATAAAGAGTGAAGCTTCTGTTGCTAAGGTTTCTTTCTTTTTTTTTTTTTTTTTTTTTTTGAGACAGAGTCTCGCTCTGTCGCCCAGGCTGGATGGAGTGCAGTGGCGCGATCTCAGCTCACTGCAAGCTCTGCCTCCCGGGTTCAAGCCATTCTCCTGCCTCAGCCTCCTGAGTAGCTGGGACTACAAGCGCCCGCCACCACTCCTGGCTAATTTTTTGTATTTTCAGTAGAGAAGGGGTTTCACCGTGTTAACCAAGATGGTCTCAATCTCCTGACCTCGTGATCTGCCTGCCTCGGCCTCCCAAAGTGCTAGGATTACAGGCGTGAGCCACTGCGCCTGGCCTGTTGCTAAGGTTTCTTTCTAGCGCTGCCTTAGACCTAGACACCTCCAGTTCTGGTTTTTAGAGGCCTAATCCTCTACAAACTCAGTTTTCAGACTGTGAGGAAAATTCTCTTATTGCTTTCTAGGTATCCTGTCAATAACAGAGCCTGATTGCCACCTCAAATGAAGCTATTTTGAGTGTATGTTCCCAGGAAATAGATATTTTAAGAAAATAGATTTGAACCTAGGTAATTCTGCATATCACTTATCTTTATTATTATTATTTGTTTTTAAAGACACAGGGTCTCACTCTGTCACCCAGCCTGGAATACGGTGGTGCAATCTTGAGTCACTGCAGTCTTGACCTCTGGGCCCAAGCAATCCTCCCACCTAAGCCTCTAGAATAGCTATGACTACAGGCATGTGCCACCATGCCTGGCTAACTTATTAAAAGTTTTTGGTAGAGATGGGGCCTTGCTACGTTGCCCAGACTGGTCACAAAGGATCCTTCTGCCTCAGCCTCCCAAAATGCTAAGATTATGGGTGTGAGCCACCATGCCCAGCCATTTCACTGACTTTTAAGGAATGGAGCTCAACATGATAGCTCCCAAGGTACTCTTTTAGAATTATTAGACTGCCAATAACTTCTTCAAATGCTTATACTTCTTAAACTCTAAAGTTCCATTTCCACCTTGTACAGCCTGGCCTTATGCAATTTTTAAAATATAGTATCCCCCCTCAAGTCAAAAATATATTTACATTTTAATATTTCTGAAAAAAAGAATGCTTCACAAAATCAGTATCAAAAAACATCTACTAGCTTTTTACTCCAGTCATTATTGAGAGTGCACCTTATAATTAACACCATTTATTAATCAATGAAATATGATACTTTAGCACAATGTTATATAATAAGAATTTGCAAATATTTTTTGCATATGTCCTGATTTTTTTCATTTATAAACTATGGTAAGAATTCCAAAGTAATATTTAATAATATTAATGAAGATTATTAATCTCAATTTCCATTTATCTTAAATGTTAAAGATGATTATTGTTGAATTAATAATAAACATATGCATCTAAATGTAATTTATCCAAGGAAAACCACAAAGGAATAAACAATAACATATATGAAACTACCGATTACATTTTTAAATGTTTTCTAATAATTTGTAAAAGGTACCATAGTCAAAGCATTTCAGAAAATATTAAATAATTAAATGAATCATTATAACAACATTCTATAAGAAAAACAGAGAGGATACTCTAAGAAAAACTTTTCTTTATGAATGAATAACTTAAAAACATTAGAGTTGATATTATGAACATATACTGTTAGAATTCCAATAGTGCTATCTCCAAATAAATTACCTTTAAGCATAATTTGAAGGAATAAACAAAACTTTCAAAATCATGGACCTCCTACTATTAGAAATGATATGTGGATCAAAAATGAATGTCAACAATAGGCAGTATCAAATATTTTTCAATCAAAAAGCTATGAGGGAATCTTTTATAGGTGATAAAAATGTTCTCTATCTTGATTATGGTTGTTGTTTCACAGGTGTATAAAACTGTCAAGCCTATCAATATAAACACTTTGAATGGGTGCAGTTTATTACCATTCATAAATTATTCCTCAATAAAGTTGACCTGAATAAAGAAAGAAAATAGGCCCATGTCACTATAGAAGAAAAAACAGGATGTAAGGTGGGTGCAAAGAAAATATAAAGGACTGGCCGGGCATGGTGGCTCATGTCTGTAATCCCAGCACTTTGGGAGGCCGAGGCAGGCAGATCACTTGATGTCAGGAGTTTGAGACCAGCCTGGACAACATGGCGAAATCCTGCCTCTATTAAAAATACAAAAATTAGCCAGGCATTGTGTCAGGTGCCTGCAATCCCAGCTACTTGGGAGGCTGAGACAGAATTGCTTGAACCCAGAAGGTGGAGGTTGCTGTGAGCCAAGATCGCGCCACTGAGGATAGAGTGAGACTCTGTCTCAAAAAAAAAATACAAAGGACAAAACAGAAGGAGACACTTCGGTTGTAATTTAAAATATTTATAAACTATTTGAAAAATAGCATGAAGAATAAAAATACTATGATCTTTTTATATTTAAAACTCTCTATGATGAAAAGTATAAAAATATAAGGGTACAAATTAAAAAATAAGAGATACTACCACTAAAAGTTGGAAACTGAGTAGTCTAATATTACAGAGCATAATATTATTTAAAAAAACAAAGGTACAATATAGAAAACATTATAAAGTGTAATTTGAGGAAAGGCATTACATTATGGAGACTAAAAGATGAGAAAAGGAAATAAAAAAGTTAAAGAAAAAGAAGGGTCAAACAAAATCAACCACTGAGGAATAAAGTAAATATATGCCAAAAATGTGAAATGGCCATTAATAATTAGTATATACTATATAATTATTTAAATATTGTCAAATTAACAAATACCTAAATATTGGACTGAGAGACAATAAACATGCCAATAATATCTGATAGGTTAGTAAGAATATCAAAATTTAGACAAGACCAGAAAAGATAAAATTTTAGAGAAACAAGAAATTAACTAGTCCTGCAAACTGATGATGCAAGTAGCCTGTGATTAATCTATAGAATATGCATTAATGATTCTTCCTAGAATCACTGTTGATGTCAATGGTTCCAGGAGACACTTAGAGAAAGAAGCTAGCTCTTAAAATGTGAAGGTAGTAGACGTAATCATGATTGGCCCTCAGGAGGAAACTGTTCTATGTACTACTCCAAAATTAGATGACTGAGGGTAATTAAGTCAAAATGCTGATTCTGCTGCCAAATTGTAAGTTTAGGACTGCTTTCATTAAAAGACCTAAAATTATACATATTTTCCCAGAATTGTTTTAAGGCTATGCATAAATCAGAATTAAGCTGGGTCTTTATCAGGCACAGCTTTAGTGTGAAATTAATCCTAAGGCTTCGTACTAAAAGAAAATCATTCCTCCTAGATTTCTAGAATATTATGGAATTGAAAGGTTTATCACAATTCTACATAGTTAGCTCTGTACTGGCTAGACCAAAATATAAATGCTCTGAAGTCAATTGAACAATATTAATAAATCATTATCCAAAGAAACACAAAGATATCTAAAATTTTTAAAAATAAGGATTATATTTATACCCAAATTTCCTACAGGGCATTATGGATTAGATATCTATACATTTTGTAGACCTAATAATTTTTGAAAGTTTACTTTATAGCAGGAACTATGCCAAAATCTGGCCATTATACAATACCTGTAGTCGACTTGTCATATCTTGACAACAGTTGCTCATTGCTTGAACATCTTCACTTATGCTTTCAAGTTCCTGAAAAGGAGAAAAGTAACATCACACATCATATATACAGTAAGAAGAAGGTTCTCTTCTCTTAGCTAAATCCTTATTTTAGTTACATAAATTTTTTTTTGGTCAAGGTATGACAAGAGATCCCGTATTTAAAACTGGAAATGATTAAAAAGAATAACATCTAGTGTTAGAAAAACTGTAAAGAAAATAGTACATTCCTTTTAGAGAATATGACCACAGGAAAATGGCAAATGCTTTATAAAACTGAATATCCCTTTATTCCTAGAGTTATTCAATTGCAGTTATTCTTATTGATGTTCAAATAGTCCTATATTTGGCCAGTAGAAGAATCCTCTTCATATTAGCTCCAAAGTCCTTTTGACATTTATCCAATAGTCTCAGATAGCATCTTTGCTTTCTGATACTGATAAGATTGTTCCTTTTAGTAGGAAATGACGTTTAAAAGAGCCAGGCATGGTGGCACACACCTGTAGTCCCAGTTACTTGGGAGACTAAGGTGCGAGAATTGAGTGAGCCCAGGAGTTCGATGCTATAGTGTACTGTGATCATATCTGGAAACAGCCACTGCACTCCAGCCTGGGCAACATAGCAAGATTCCATCTCTAATGTAATAAAAAGAAATCCTTTCCAAATTATTAGTCTTCAGTCAATAAAAATCTACCAAGGTGATAAAACAATCTATTTTTATTGAACACTCATTGAAACCATGTGCAACACTTCCATAACTCACAGAGAAATATATTACTATTACAATGTATTAATACAGTTAATAAAAATATTACATAATAAATAAGATATAATAACATAAACAAAATTTATTTTCACTCTATGGCGAGTGGACTACACTCTCAAGTATGATGAATCATTATTAATACATTGAAGTTACTGATATTAATCTGAAATTTTCATATTTTAGAATATAGTAAAAGTAACTCAATTCTAATTAATCTCCAATAGAGAAGTTGTTATCCAAGAGAGGTTTATTCGATGAGGGGATATTTCTATTGGAAAGCCATTCAGGGAAATGTTAATATTTTTGTTAAAAAAGCTAAAATTCCTAAGATAATCTTCTAGAACAATGTTACAACTTTCTAAGAATTAATATTTGTGGAAGTCACAGATTCATAAATCACATTAATACAAATAAAGACCCAAATGCAGCAAGAGAAATTAGCTAAGTTTTCTATTTGGGCATAGTATACAAATAGCAAATATATCAATCTAATTCAAAAAAAAACTTAGCACAGAGTCAGACATAACAGTAAGTTCTCAATATATGCTAAATGAAAAGAGTTTACATACCTCCTTCACTTCCTTGAAAATGCTTACAAATTCTTCATTGATGGCTAAACTTTTACGTTCAATATCTCCACGTAAATTTCTTCGAGTTCTCAGACTATTTTCAACAAAAAAGGTTGAAAGTGCCTTGAGAGCTTCTAACATCTCCTATACAATTGGTAACAGAAGACAATTACTGGAACTAATTTTTAAATGTTTTCCTAATCTCAAGACAAAATGTAATGAAATCATTTTCAAATGATTTGTTTTCATTAAACAATCCAAAAAATATTGAAGGACCTTCAAATTACTGAAGCATGCTTATTTCCAGAACATAATAAGGGTCTACTTACTTGTGTATAGTGTTACATATACAAGATTATTCATTGCAGAATTGTTTGGAATTGCAAAGACTAGAAATAATCTAAATGTCCATCTAAAAGGGATTGGTTAAATAAATTATGATATACTTATTTACAAAAAAAAATCTTTATGCACTTACATAGTATAAGCTTTGAGATATGGTAAGTGAAACATCAAGGCATAGAAACAGTTATAATACCAACAGTTAAAAACTTAAAAGGAATATATACATGCATATTTCCTTGCGTATACCTAGTTTACACATACATAATGTACACATTAAACTATCTCTGGAACGATCTATTTAAGAATAAGTACTGGAAGCCTCCAGGCTAGAAAATGAATAACTGGAAGCAGAACTTGGAAGAACTTAAAGGGGAAGGCCTCTCTGAAGTGACTGTGAACTGAGGCCTCGGTGGTAGGCAACAGCCAGTCATGGAGACAACGCCTTCCACAGAGAGAGCAAACAGTGAGTACAAAGACCCTAAAGTGGTAGAAGGAAGGCCACTATGACTGAAGCTATGAGAAATTATTACGATTTTAGGCAGGGGAGTAATATAATACAATTTACATTTATAAAAGTTTATTCAACTTTGTAAGGGAAATGAATGGTAGAGGGGTACAAGAAAGGAGGTAGGAAAGAGAAAAAACTAAAATAATCCAAGTATGGTTTGATAGTGGCTTAGACCAAGATGGCAGTAGTACAAATGAAAAAGAGATATTCCAAAACATGGCACAGTGGCTTACATCTGTAATCCCAGCAGTTCGGAAGGTCAAGTTGGGAGGATAGTTTGATGCCAGGAGTTCAAGACCAGCCTGGGTAACATAGTGAGGCCCTATCTCTACAAAAAATCAAAAAATTAGCCAGGTATGGTGGCATGTGCCTGTAGACCTAGCTACCTGGGAAGCCGTGGCAGGAGGATCGCTTGAGCCCACAAGATCGAGGCTGCAGTAAAGCCACGTTCTCTCCACTGGACTCTAGCCTGGGTGACAGAGTGAGACGTGGTCTCAAAAAAAAAAAAAGATATTCCAAAAATTTTTTTCAAAGTAGGATACGTTTGTGGATTTGACAGGAGATGTAAAAAAAAAAAAAAGTGACAAGAATCCAAAATTACTCATATGCTTCTTGCTTGACGGGGTAAATGGTGATGTTCTTTAGCGAGAGTGGAACCAGTTTAGGGAAAAATCAAGAGTTCCGCCCATGTTAAGTTCTATGATGTCAATCAGTATCCAATTGGAAGTACAGTATAGACAACTGATTCTACAAATCTGGAGCTCAGTCTATGTCAGAAACACAGTCATCAATTTGAGAGTAATCATGCTTTTTACTACTTAAAATTATGAAAGTACAAGATTTTTCTCACAGAGAGAACATGAAAGGAGGAGAGAGCAGAGAACCAAGCCCAGGACACCCCATAGTACCCTAAATTTTGCAGATATATATGTCTACACCTCTACTACTATATATTCTAGTAGGCTTACCCTTTCATGTTTCTGTTATGTTATTTTGAAATATTGGCTGGATTGACAAAAATAGTAAAGCTATTTATATAAATCCAACTTAATATTTAAGGGGAAGCAAAAATATGTTTACAACTATAAATACTTACCATACCAAAAAAAAGAAAAAGAAAAAAAAAACCCATAAAGTGAAGCAGTTTCTTTTGACTATAGCCTTGAAATGTCCTTAGGTCTGGTTCAAAGAAGTAGTCAGTAATATTGAATGAACGAAATCACAGACTCAAATGTAAATTACAGTTCCACCAGTTACTAGTTGTATGACAACCTAGCTGCACTCTCTCCATGCTTTAGTTTCCTCATGGTAAAAAGAAGGTCATGTGGCCAGGTGCTCTGGCTCACGCCTTGTAACCCCAGCACTTTGGGAGGCCGAGGCGGGCAGATCACCTGAGGTCTGGAGTTCGAAACCCGCCTGACCAACAAGGAGAAACCCCATCTCTACTAAAAATACAAAATTAGCCGGGTGTGGTGGCGCATGCCTGTAATCCCAGCTACTCAGGAGGCTGAGGCAGAAGAATCACTTGAACTCGGGAGACGGAGGTTGGGGTGAGCCGAGATTGCACCACTGCACTCCAGCCTGGGCAACAAGCGCGAAACTCTGTCTCAAAAAAAAAAAAAAAAAAAAAAAAAAAAAGAAGGCCATGTTATCTACATCAAAATAAGTAGCAGTCTTAAATGATATAATAAATATCAATACGAGATACATTAAACACTTCATAAATTTTATGATAAAATATTTGTTAAGAAACAGTAAGTGCCAGGCTCTTTGCAAAGGACTTTACCTGGAGTCTCTCACTGAGTCCTCAAATAACCACCATGAGAAAGTTACTAGCAGTATTCCTAATTCCTAAACGGAAGCTGAGATTAGTGAAGGGACTTACTCAAATCATAATGCACAAATGTAGTGGTTCTATCTAATAAGTGGCAGCCCCCAGAGCCCTTCTTTCTTATTCATTACATTGCAATGTTATTTTGTTACATACCGGAGTCAAATTGTTATTGACAGCTATTTTTCAGTTACCTACACATTCAGCTGTAAAACTCTCTAACTTTGACATATGTTCTTCTTTATGTTACACTGTCATGATCAATTTACCTAGCGACTCACGGACACAGAAGAGATGGCTGGGTATGTGAGCAACTGTAAAGTCCAACTTAAGTGTCAGGAGGTACTTGGGAGAGAGCATGCGGTCTATCTTCTAAAGAAATACAGCCTGAGCCCACAAATCATAGCGCTTGGCTAACAACAAAAAAACCTAGTAGATATAACTTCATTTCAGCCATGGGCAAAGGTAGTTCTTTCCCGCTGCAAATTATTGTAGCTGTTGTCACTTGTCGGCGGAAACGCTCCCTTATCCCTACCAATGCTCTCTTGGTCTCCTGACCCCCATTCGCACTGCCTTATCTTGGAATCTGCTCTTCTGCATGTATTTCCTATCCCGTCCTGTGCTCTCCTCCAGTCTCCCGGCTCTCACCGCCAAACACCTCCGGGAGTGTATGGAGGGCACCCTTCGAGGCGCCGCAGTTCACCAATCCCATCCAGAGAGTCTTGAAGGCACCTTTTCAGGTGGAGAGAACACACAGGAAACCCCTTCGCTTTTCCGAAGGTTACTAGGGCTCCCCTTTCTCACCCCACCCCCCACCCCCGGCGCCCGCAGAGCAGCGGAGCCCGCAGGGCTGGGGTCACTCGCGGTCGCTCTGCGGCCGGGACGAGGGAGACCGCGGTGGGTCCCTGACAGACACCGCCCCTGGCCCGGCTCAGCCCCGCGGGAACCTGTGCCTCCGGCCCCACCAGCCCCGGTTACCTTGTCGTTGTCCAGCCGCGTCTCCAGGATCTTATGCAGCTTGCGCGACAGCGGGTTGTTGGTCGTCGCCGAGGTCCCGCCTGCCCCATTGTTGAGGCCGTTGGCAGCCCCGGTCGCAGACACTGCGACCACTTCCCCGCTGCCCTCGGCCATAGCGCTGCGCGTCCCGCCCCTTGCTGCCACCTCAACTAGGCAGGGACAGCGACGGCAGCGCGAATATTGCGCATGTGCAGATCGGCCGCGCATGCGCATCGGTCCCGGAAGGCTCCACCGGGTAACCCTGCCTGGGCTCCCAGAAGGGTGAGGGGAGAAGAAGATGTGGGGGGCGGGACAAGACCCTCGGGTGGGAGGAGAAAATTGCTAGGATTAGAGAGGACTTTGGAACTGTGAGGCTGCGAGCTTCTGAGCTAATTAGATGACAGCCAAATGTAATATGTAAAATACACCAAGACTTGTGCCTGGCATATACATTCAGTATAAGTTAACTAGAAGTTTAAATTAAATTTGCCTTATCTGAATTCATTTTTTTGAAAATTATGTGTTGAAGGCATAGTATGTGCCAAGTACTCTGGTAGGCACTGGAGAATCTACATTGTATGTCTGAAACAGACAAAGCAGTTAATAGATGTTATTAGGTTGTGATGAGTGCTCAGGGCATGAAGTAGTACAGTGAAAGAAAATGGAGGAAAAGGCCCACTTCACTCAGGGAGGTTTGGAGAGGAGTTGACACTTAAACTGAGATTCGAAGGAGAATCAGAATGTGAGGAGAAATCATTCCCAGTTACAAGAAAAGTGTGTAAGTGTACAGGCTTCAAAACAAGATGAACTTGGCTCTGACACAAATGGACCAGAGCCCATGAAACTGTAAAGTAATGGATAAGAAAGTAACAAATTGAGAAAACCTCCCAGGAAACGCTGAAAAACAAACATCTTTTTTTTTCTTTCTTCTCTCATTTTTTAAAATTTGAATCAAAATAAAATCCTGGACTTCTGTGAATTATTTGTCAGAAACACTATTTGGCTCTTGTCATCAATTTTCCTTGTTTCATATATATCTATGTACCTATTTATATTGTATATCAGACTTAAGGGAAAATTACCTATTACACAGGTCACATAAAGAAAGCACTGACAAAACCACTCATCTCTACTCTAATAAAGACGAGAAGGCTCAACTATCCAAAAGAAAAAAATATACAAAAAGCAGCAATATCTAGGTATATATTCAACAAAAACTACAGAGAACCTAGATGAATAAAACTTTAAAGTGCTACTGGGAGAACATACAACTTAAATCAATGAAAAAATATATTGTTCTCTTCAACAGGAAGACTCAATATTGTAAGATGTCTTTTTCACGGATAAATTTAAGTTCAGTGTAACCAAAACTAAAATATCAAAGGTGTTCCTAAGGTGTATATATCCAAATGAATCTTGACTATATAATGCAATAATATAATGTGGAGTTTGCAAATATGTACAGTTCAAAGGAATGACAATGATAGCATGCCAAGTCAGGAGTGGTCATGAGATATCACATATTGTATGACTTCCTTATGTGAAATCTCCCAAATAGGTAAATCCACAGAGATAGAAAATAGATTAGTGGTTCTGGGAAGAGGAGTATTGGGAAGAGGGAATGGGGAGTACCAGCTCATTGTACAGGTTAGTTTTGGGGGAGATGAAAATACTCTAAAGCTAAATTGTGGTGATGGCTTCACAACTCTGTCAATATACTAAAATCCACTGAACTGTACACTTTAAATGAATGAATTGTATGACATGCAAGTTTCATCTCAAAGCTGTTTTTTAGGCCAGGTGTGGTGGCTCACACCTGTATTCCCAGCACTTTCGGAAGGCTGAGGCAGGGGGATCGCTTGAGTTCAGGAGTTAAAGACCAGCCTAGGCAACATAGCGAGACACTGTCTCTACAAAAAAAAAAAAAAAGAAAGAAAAATAATACAAAAACGAGTCAGGTGTGGTGGCATGTCTGTGGTCCCAGCTACTTGGAAGTTTGAGGTGGAAGTATCACTTGAGCTCAAGCCTGCGGTGAGTCCATAAACTTCACCTGTTTAAAGTATAAAATATGACAACTTTTAGTTTAATTTCAGAGTCAGCAAATATCACCATCATCTAATTTTAAGACATTTTCACTACTTTAAGAAGAAAACTCTACCCATTAGCAAATACTCCCCATTTTCCCCTCTCTACCACCCTAGGAAAGCACAAATCTGCTTTCTGTCCCTATAGATAGCCAGTTTGGGACATTTCATATAAACAGACTAATGATATTGAGTTGTAAGAATTTTTTATATATTCTGGATACTAGTCTTAATGATTTATTGGAAAATATTTTTTACTACTTTTGCTTGTCCTTTCACTTTCTCAGTGGCAGCCTTTGAAGCACAATTGATCTTAATTTGATGAGGTGCAACTTATCAATTTTCTTTTTTATTATTTGTGTTTTTGGTGCCTTATTCAAGAAATGATTACCCAACCTAGACCACAAAAATTTATTCCTGTGTTTTCTTCTATTACATTGGCACAAAAGTAATTGCAGTTTTTGCCATTGAAAGTAGTGGCAAAAGCTGCAATTACTTTTGCACCAACCTAGTAAAAGTTTATATTTTCAGCACTTATATTAAAGTCTATCTTGTACCTTGAGCTAATTTTTGTGTATGGATGTTAGGTAGGGATCCAGTTTTATTGTTTTAAATGTGGATATTTAGTCCTCTCCCACACCATTTGCTGAAAAGACTATTCTTTCTCCCATGTGAGCTTTTCTATAGATTGAGAAAAAGCAAATGATAAATCCAATTTCCATTCATGATTGAAAAAACAAACAAACCCTTAGCAATTTTAATAGAAAGGGACTTCCTTAATTGGATTGAGAGTATATCCAAAAAAAAAAAAAAAAAAAGACCCTATGACAAACATCACACCTAAGGAAATATTTAAAACTTTCTCCTTGACATCAAGAATAAGACAAAAATGGTCCACTATCACTGCTATGCATTATTTCACTAGAGGCTCAAACCAGAATAATAAACTAAGAAAAAAGTCATAAAAATTTGAGAGAATTTTTTAAATTCACACTTTTTCCAGATGATGCAATCGTGTCCCTAGATAATCCAGAAGGATCTACAGAAAAATTGTTAGAATTAAAATAATAACCTATTTCACATATTGTTTTCCAAAACTCCAAAAAGTACAGGATCTTGGAATTCAACTAGCTTGCAGAAGAGGTTGTGTGACTCATTAGCATCTCATTGCAAAAATATGTTTTTACATTGGTTAGGATTTGCTTCATCAGTTAGCATTGAAGAGCCTGTAAAAGTGATTAAAAATCCAAGATTAAAAACGATATGGAGCCAGGTGCGGTGGGTCATGCCTGTAATCCCAGCTACTCGGGAGGCTGAGGCAGGAGAATCACTTCAACCGGGAGGCAGAGGTTGCAGTGAACCAAGATTGTGCCACTGCACTCCAGCCTGGATAGTAGAACAAGACTCCTTCCTTGAAAAAAAAAAAGAAGAAGAAGAAGAAGAAAAGAAAAAGATATAGAGACAAGGCACAGTGGTTTATACCTGTAATCCCAACACTTTGGGAGTTAGAGGCAGGAGGATCACTTGAGCCCAGGAATACGAGACCAGCCTGGGCAACATCAAGAGACTCCACCTCTACAAAAAATTTTTAAAAATAGCCAGTTGTGGTGGTACATGTTTGTATCCCAGCTAGTTGGGAGGCTGAAGTGGGAGGATCACTTGATCTTAGAAGGTTGAGGCTGCAGTAAGCCATGATTGCACCACTGCACTCCAGCCTGGGTAACAGAGTGAGAATCTGTCACCAAAAAAAAAGAAGAAAGAAAGAGAGGGAGGGCTGGAGGGAGGGAGCGAGATGGGGGTGGAGGGGGGAGAAAAGAAAAGAAAAGGAAAGAAAGGAGACAAAAGAAGAAGGAAAGAAAAGGAGAAGGAAAGAAAGAAAATATTTGGGCCGGGCATGGTGGCTCACCTCTCTAATCCTAGTACTTTTGGAGGCTGAGGCAGGCAGATAGCTTGAGCCCAGGAGTTTGAGACTAGCCTAGACAAGACAGAGAAACCCTGTCACTAGAAAAATACAAAAATTTAGCCAAGCATGGTACCACACGCCCCTGTAGTCTTAGCTACTCAGGAGGTTGAGGTGGGAGGATTGCTTGAACCTAGAAGGCGGAGGTTGCGGTGAGCCGAGATCATGCCACTGCACACCAGCCTGGTTGACAGAGTGAGACCTTATTTAAAATATGTTATTTACGTTATTCTAGGATTCAGGATTTCTTAACTTTGGCACCATTGACATTTGGGGCTGCGTATTTTGTTGTTGTTGTTGGGAACTCTTCTGTTCACCGTAGGCTGTTTAGCAGCATTCCTGCCCTCTATCCACTAAATGCCGGTAGCATCCTCCCCAGGTAGAACGATCAAAATGTCTTCAGACATTGCCAATGTCCCTGAAGGGCAAAACTGTCCAGGGTTGACAACCACTGTTCCAAGCCATAAGTAGTATTTTAGTTATCTGATAGTGCTTAACATGTTACCCCAAAACTAGTATATTTTAAAAAAAAACCATCATGGCTTCCGTGAGTCAGGAAATCAAGAGTGACTTGGCTAGGTGGTTTAGGCTCAGGGTCTCTCATGAAGCTGCAATCAGATATTACTAGGACTGCAGTCATCTGAAAGCTTAATTGGTGCTGGAGGATTCACTTCAAGGTGGCAAACTCATGTGACTGGCATATGCTACTTATTAGAAGGAGGCTCCATTCCTCACCAAATGGGCCTTCCCACGGGGCTATCTGAGTGTCCTCGTAACTTGGCACTCTTCCTGCTAGGCATTTACCATGGATATAATGCAACTACTTGCCACAGTATATAAACAAAGATATTTATCATATCATGGTTCATAATAGAGAGAAAAATAGAGACAGAGAGAGAAATGAAGAGAAAGGAAGGAAGGAAGGGAGAAAGAGAGGCAGAAAGAGAAAGAGAAAGAAAGGAGGGAAGGAAGGAGAGACTAAGGGAGGGAGGAGGAAAGAGAGACAACCAAAGTGTCTATCAATAGAGGACTGAACAAATAAATTATGATGCACTCATTCATTCAGCAGAATACTATGCAAATGTTATCTGCTATGAAGGAGATTTAAATGTTAACCTTCAAAGAATTACACAATATATTATGTGAAAAAGTAAGCTGTATTATGTATGCATGGTGAGATCACTTACAGGCATGAAATGGAGAGATACATAGAAATTTAGATTTTTTTTTTCAGGATGACATTCCAGTGGAAGGAAGGCTTCCATTTCCCATTTTGTACCTTTCTAAACGGATTGAAATTTTCTAGTCTTATTCATGTATTACTAAATATATTAACAGACATTATTAAGGTAGAGTAACTATGACCCACTTTTCTTATTTATTTCTAATTCTCTGAATTAACAATTATAAAAAAGTAAATGAGATAATTTATGAATTAAAATAATATGTGGTAACATGAAAACAGGGAAATTATTATATGTTTTAAATGCTTAAGTGTATTTTTATGAGGCTAACTATAAATTGTAAGAACTTAAAATCAGTATTTGTCAAGAGTTAAAATAAATGTTCAGGTGTGCCTCATCAGAGACATGTGTGTACATATTTGTGTATTTTTGAAAATAAAGTCTTTTAGTGAAAATGTGAAAGATAATTTTTATAGTAAGCTCCATAAAGTAGTAGAACATTAAAAGAATTAAAAGATATGCTCTGACCTAAATATTTCAATTTAATGGGAGAACAAATACAGGCATGTAAAAGAGCAAATGACAGAAGAACCATGCAATAGAGTGAAATGTGGAGATTCTTACCTTTTAAGAAATGGTTGAGGCCAGATGCGGTGGCTCACTCCTGTAATCCCAGCACTGTGGGAGGCCAAGGTGGGCAGATCACTTGAGGTCAAGAGTTTGAGGCCAACATGGTAAAACCCCGTCTCTATTAAAAATACAAAAATTAGCCAGATGTGGTGTGCACGCCCTGTAATCTCAATCACTAGGGAGGCTGAGGCAGGAGAATTGCTTGAACCTGGGAGGCGGAGGTTGCAGTGAGCCAAGATTGCACCACTGCACTCCAGCCTGGGCAACAGAGCGAGACTCCATCTAAAAACAAAAACAAAAACAACAACAACAAAAAAAAAAAAAAAGGAAGAAAATAAAAAGAAAAGGTTGAAAGGAGGGCCTCTCCAAACTCCTACTCCTCTCCTTTAGATCAAGCTTGTCCAACCTGAGGCCTGCAGACCGCATGGATATGGCCCAGGACAACTTTGAATTCTGCCCAACACAATTTGTAAACTCACTTAAAACATTATGGATTTTTTGCAATTTTTTTTTTTTTTAAGATTGTCAGTTATCATTAGTGTTAGTGTATCTTATGTGTGGTCCAGGGAAGCCAAAAGATTGGACACCATTGCTTTAGAGGGTTACTTAAGCTTTCTTGCCCTTTGGCTTCTGAAATAAGAGGAAGTCACTTTGTATTGGCAACTGGGGCTTCATCAAAATATTATATGGCATTTACTAAAGCTATGTCTAGCAAGTCATAGAATTTTCAGTCTTCTACGTTTTTCATTGTGTTGATAACAGTAGCTCCCATTATTTAGCAACTATGTTTATTGAAAATCAGGCTCTGTGCTAGAATTTATTATACACTATTTTTATCTTCACAGCTACCCTGCAACACAAGGATCATTATCACATTATCATGTAATCAGTACTCTTATTGATGAATAATCCAAGACTAAAGAAACCTTTCCAAGGATGTATGGCTAATTCAGATAACATAGCCAGCTACCCCCTAATTGGGCATTTAACTTAAAGGGTTGGGCCGGGCACGGTTGCTAATGCTTGTTATCCCAGCATCTTGGGAGACCAAGGTGGGTGGATCGCTTGAGGTCAGGAGTTTGAGACCAGCCTGGCCAACTTAGCAAAACCCTGTCTCTACTAAAAATACAAAAATTAGCTGGGCATGGTGGTGCGCACCTGTATTCCCAACGACTCTGTAGGCTAAGGCAGGAGAATCTCTTGAACCCGGGAGGCAGAGGTTGCAATGAGCCAAGATCATGCCATTGCACTCCAGCTTGGGCAACAGAGCAAGACTAAAAAATAAAGGGTTGTATTATTGCTTTCTCGGTTTTGGTTGTGTACACCTCTCCCTTGGAATGTAAGCAAAAACTTTTGCAGCTAAACATTCAAATGTGTTCTATGTTGGTGTTGCCTTGACCAAGTTCTTACTGTCTTCATGCTGACACCAGCATTATTTTTCTAAAACACAGATTTGGTCCTATTACTATTTTTGCCTTAAAAACCATGATGGTTTGTGAAACAGGTATCCAGTGGGGATCTTCAAAAGAAAAAACAAATAAACAAATAAAAATAAAAAATAAAAAACAGAAGAAAAGATAAAAAGTAATAAAATGAAATAAAATAAAAACTGTGATGGCAGTTATCAAATAAACAAATGTTTTATTATGGTATACACAGGACTTCATAATCAGACCTTCATCATCAGATTTCATGTTATCACTCTGGCCTCATTTCTAGGCACTTGCAAATGATTGTGACATTCTGGCCATACTCCATTTGCTAGGCTACAAATGCATCACAAACTTTCATCTCCTTATGTTGGCTCCTACAACCCACTTGTATTAGTCCATCTGGGCTACTATAACAAAATACATAAACTGGAGGGCTTTTAAACAACAGAAATTTATTTTTCACAGTTGTGGGGCTGGGAAGTCCAAGATCAAGGCACTGGCATATTCAGAGTCAGGTGAGGGCCCGCCTCCTGGTTCATAAATGGCTCCTTCTCACCGTAATTTCACAGGTAGAAGGAAGTGGCTAGTGAGTTCTTTGAGACCTCTTTTTCAAGGACACGAATCCCAATCATGAGAACTCCACCCTCATGGTCTAATCACCTCCCAAAGGCCATACCTCCTAATTCTAACTTGGGAATTAAGATTTCAACTTAGGAATTTTGCAGGGACACAAACATTCAGATTTTAGTACCACACGTTTTTATGGTGCATGAAATATTCAGCGTTAGAGTCTCTTCTGAGAGATCATGTGGCAATTAACATTACAATTAAAGCCAAAGCTTCTGGAAAATGCTTCCACCTACATATTTTTAATTTTTATTTTTTGAGACAAAGTCTTGTTCTGTAGCCCAGGCTGGAGTGCAGCGGTGCAATCTTGGCTTACTGCCACCTCTGCCTCCTGGGTTCAAGCAATTCTCCTGCCTCAACCTCCCAAGTAGCTGGGACTACAGGTATCACCACACCCAGACCCTTATTTGTGACATCCTCTTATTCTAGTTTTGGAAACACAAAGGTATGTTACTGGATTAGGGATGGTTAGAGCACAAAATAGCATAGAAACTAGAGGTTGCTTAAAAATATGCAAAGATCCACAATGAAGAGGACGTGGAACATAGGGCACAGAAATGCACAGTCATCTCTCTGGCCAGCCTTTGTGCAGCACCACTCTTAGCTCCTGATGAACTTTAGCCCTGGAAGCACATGGCCTGTCAGCAATCAGAACTGGCCTTTAAGAGGATCATTGGAGATAAAAACGCTCATAAATAAATGCTCAGTGCCACAAAGTGAAACCAGCACTCAGGCAATAGTTTTCTCAGCAAGGCAATTTACTTCTAGTATTGCTTCTCTTATGGGAAGCAGGTTTTGTGTTTGGAATGTGCAAAAGTATCCAGTTCAAGGTGGTGAATTTTAAATTACTGTTTAAAATTTGTGTAACATTTTCATCTAGTAATAAAAACATGATGTGTGTTAATATCTTTTTTTTTTTTTTTTGAGAGGGAGTCTTGCACTGTCGCCCAGGCTGGAGCGCTGTGGCCGGATCTCAGCTCACTGAAAGCTCCGCCTCCCGGGTTCACGCCATTCTCCTGCCTCAGCCTCCTGAGTAGCTGGGACTACAGGCGCCCGCCACCTCACCCGGCTATTTTTTTGTATTTTTTAGTAGAGACGGGGTTTCACTGTGTTAGCCAGGATGGTCTCGATCTCCTGACCTCGTGATCCGCCCGTCTCGGCCTCCCAAAGTGCTGGGATTACAGGCTTGAGCCACCGCGCCCGGCCTCCCATGTGTGTTAATATCTTAAACATGGTGGAAGTTAATGACTGCAATCAATAAAAACAATTCAAATTAAATATCCTACTAATTTCTAATTGATAGCATAATTTTCCCATACTAAGGAAAATCATTTTGTTAGGTCAGCCCCAGGTTCTTAAAACATATTGAGTAAATCATGGTTAATGATGATAATATTGATATTAGGGACATAAGGCCCTTAGGTAAGAAATCATTGGAAAATTTTATGTCATTCCTGGCAACTTAAAACAAATTTATGCTGATCAGCAAATTAGAAAATATTTGCTAATTAACCGACTAGAAAAAGTACATGTTATTACCGAAACATGATAAATTTTGAAAATGCTAAGAAAGACCATAAAATCAAACATAGACAGTTAAAAGCAATGTATTTCATGAGCACAGATTTATGGCTCAGTTAATCAACATTTGAATTAGATGTGGGTAGATCAGTTGTTAAGCCATTGCTCCACAAACTGCAAATTAATATTAATGAAAAATTCAATGGCATTCAGCAGCAGCATTCTGTCGCTTGTTACAGTAACCATTAATTTTAATTTTAAATATTAATGAAATATGATTTTTTTGTCAGCTTTAGGCAATGATTTCAAAGAAACAGCAAGACCTGAGTCAGGGGAGACCCTATCATAGGCAATTTGCTGAGAGCAAAGCTGTCAGAGGTGACTGGTTAGCAAAATCTGAATCACACTCTAGCAATTAGCAGATGATTGTGAATGATTACGTCCTTCATCATGAATAGCTGACCCCCAGGGTTATTTGGTTTGCTGTCTGTGACAAGTCTGTTTAAAGACCTGTCTGGTGGCAGAGATGGAGCGATTCATTCTGAACAGGTAATTCAATCATAAGTCCAAGGAACAGAGCCATGAAAACCAGCCAGCGCTTTGTACCAGGGGAGAGAAGAGCAGAAAGAAAAGCTTGGGAAAGCAGTGACAATAGGTGAGCCCCCCCACCCCCACCAACCTTTATGACATCCCAGGATCTCGGCGTGAGAGGCCTGATAAAACTTGGACAGCATGTTATTGAGCCTAGTCCTACTCTTTAGATCTGATAGAGTGAAAACAGGATATTCTAATCATCCTAAAGCAGAGAAAACTTTTCACCTTTTTCAGCGGGCAGGAGAGCAACTCTTTAATCAAGATGAGAGGATTCCAAAGACTGATTTTCATGTCTCAGAACCTGAAGAACAAAAAGTAGCCAGATCTTGTCATCCTGGCAGCACCCCCTAAACCAGATCCTATCTCCTTCTGGGACCTCTGACCTAGAAGCATATCAGGTGGATGGCAATATAGGAGAAATGCTCTTTTTCTCCTGCATAAGTCTGGGCTGACTCGTCAGAGTGCTGTGTCTAAAAACTATTTTCTATTTTTTAGAGTAAAGTATAAGCATCATTATTGCTGTTATTAGTAATAAAAAGCTTATGAGTCACCTGCCTCTGACAGGAATTGACATCAAAATAAAAATTACTTAAATTACTTATGAAGTATGTGTCTACATATTTACCATGTCTGACATAAAGTTATGATAACGAAATTTTCTTTCAAAGTCATTGAATTAATGTATGTCATTTCTATTCAAATTTAGGAAGCAAAGCCCTTTTTTTTTTTTTTTTTTTTAAGAGGTGGAGTCTTGCTCTGTCTGTCGCCCAGGCTGGAGTGCAATGACGCAATCTCGGCTCACTGGAACCTCCGCCTCCTGGGTTCTAGCAATTCTCCTGCCTCAGCCTCCTGAGTAGCTGGGATTACAGATGCATGCCGCCATGCCCGGCTAATTTTTTTGTATTTTAGTAGAGACAGGGTTTCACCATGTTGCCCAGGCTGGTCTTGAACTCCTGAGCTCAGGAAATCCACCCGCCTTGGCCTCCCAAAGTCGTAGGATTACAGGTGTGAGCCGCCGTGCCCAGCCTGGCAAAGTCTTTTTTTGTAATCTCTAATGATGCTAATATCACCTTTTTCTTTCTTTCTTTTTTTTTTTTTTTTGTTGAGACAGAGTCTCGCTTTGTTGCCCAGACTGGAGTGCAGTGGCCGGATCTCAGCTCACTGCAAGCTCCGCCTCCTGGGTTCACGCCATTCTCCTGCCTCAGCCTCCCGAGTAGCTGGGACTACAGACGCCCGCCACCTCGCCCGGCTAGGTTTTTGTATTTTTTAGTAGAGACGGGGGTTTCACCGTGTTAGCCAGGATGGTCTCGATCTCCTGACCTTGTGATCTGCCCGTCTCGGCCTCCCAAAGTGCTGGGATTACAGGCTTGAGCCACCGCGCCCGGCCTATCACCTTTTTCTTAAACAAAAAAATGAAAATGACATTTTTTGATGTATTATAACTTTACATGTTCAGTGACCTTTATTTCTGAAGAAATACATGTCAATTTACAGGGTAACTTTCTTAAAAATAAAAAGCAAACAAGCAAACTTAATTATTTGTTGAGATTATGATACCCTTCAAAAGGTAAGAAATAATTTAAGTATAATGAAAGAACACCCTAAGCAATGACATTAATAATTTTCTCCCTCCCTCCCTCCCTTCCTTCCTTATTATTTGAGATGGAATCTTGCTCTGTTGCCCAGGCAGGAGTGCAGTGGTGCGATCTTGGCTCTCTGCAACTTCCACCTCACAGGTTCAAGTGATTCTCTTGCCTCAGCCTCCCGAGTAGCTGGGACTACAGGCATGTGCCACCATGCTCAGCTAATTTTTTTGTATTTTCAGTAGAGACGGTGTTTCACCATGTTAGCCAAGATGGTCTCTATCTCCTGTCCTCATGATCCGCCTGCCTTGGCCTCCCAAAGTGCTGGGATTACAGGCGTGAGCCACTGTGCCCGGCCGACATTAATAATTTCATAATGAGGTTTTCCCCATCAGAAAGAGGAGCGTAAAATATAGACATTGCACAGAAAAATGAATGCATATTTTTGAGCCTAATATTTCCATTTGTTCCCAGTAGGGTGCAAACAATATACCCTGACAATCAAAGTATTAATTTTAATTCAAAGAAAGGACTATTTCCCAAAATGCCTCAGATAATATTTGATTTATCATTAGAAATAGAACTACTCTCTACTATTTTAAAATGATGTGCTTGCAATAGCTGTATGTTTATAACATTTTTGAATGTCCATACACTATATGGAACTTCGGTTATTCAATGAGTATAAGAGCTACATTAAATGTATTTTTGGAATAGAACACTGTATAAATATTAAATTAGCAAGTATGGGAATATTAATATAAGCATATTTTATAAATTTATATGTAATTTATATTTTATAAATTTATATATCCATAAATGATATAAACAAGCATTGTTTATATCCATAAATGATATAGACAAGCATTGTTTATAACATGATATATAAATGATTACACAAACATGATTAAAAAACAGATTGTCCAAGAAATGAGAGAGATCATGTAGGGCAAGGTGAGATCCACAGAATAAAAGGTTTCACTAAAACAAAAGCATGTGTTCTTATTTATGTAAAATTAAAAACATGTGAGTAGAAAAATTGGACATAAAAAATAGTTCCAGGAAAGCATATTTTGGGAAGATAGAGGAATAGGAAGCATCAGGAATTAGTCTGTACACCTAAACAATTGTACAGTGTTTATCTGATGTAACTATTTTGGAACTCTGGAGTCTATTCAAGGCTTGCAAATTCCAGAGGAAGGCTTGGAAGGTAAATTCCACTTAATTTTGGTAAATTTCAGCTCTTCCTTCAGTAGTGGATACCCATCCTTCACCCCCAGCCCTGTGGCAGGCAGCTGTGAGGAGGAGTTTTGGAGCATCTTGTATGCACCCAGTGAGAGGCCGAGGTGGGCAAAAAGGACTGTCTCCTCCAAATATCAGGGATTTGTGTTCTAATTGCTGATTGCTGTTTCTGATCATGGAAGTCCAGTATGGAGGGGGGATAGCCACTGTCACATCCTCCCTTCATTATTGCAAGCTTCACCCCCTCCAACTGAAGTGACTTCCAAGGGATTTAAAGGGCTGGTGCCCTTTAACCTCCCTCCTCTGTTTTTATCCACTCCCCCCCCCCCCCCCGCTTTTGGATGTGAGACCTTAAAAACTAGAACATTCAAAGCAAAAAAGTTACCCCACATGCCCAGGAAAAGACACAGGCTCAGAAAAGACCCGAGTAGACTTTATGTCTCAGGCTGATCCTTGGCCTAGAGACAGCCTACAGCAATCAAAAACAAAACAAAGCCAAAAGAAAAACAGCAAGCCCTGGGGAAGAAAGTAGAATATAATATTCAGGGTTGCCACATTATTAGATTCAAATGTCCAGTTTCCAACCAAAAAACTCAAAAGTATACAGAGAAACAGGGAAGTATGGCTTATCCAAAGGGAAAAAATAAACCAGCAGAAACTGTTGCTGAAGAAGATAAGATGCCACATCTATCTTATCTTTAAAGCAACTATCTTAAAGACGCTCAGATAACTAACAGATGGCATAAAGAAAGAAAATGGTGTATGAACAAAATCAAAATATCAATAAAGAGATAGAAAAAGATAATTCAAAAAGAAATTTGAGAGCTGAAAAGTACAATGAATTAAATGAAAAGCTTATTAGAAGTATTCAAAGTTTATTAGAAGTAGGCAGAAGAAAAAAAATCAGTGAACACGAAGATGGGACTATTGAAATTGTCAAATCTGAGGAACACAAAGAAAAAATACTGAAGAAAAGTGAAAAGGGACTAAGAAATCTCCATGGTACTATCAACAGCACCAACGCATGCACTGTAGGAGTTTTAGAGAGAGTAAAAGAAAGATTATTTGAAAACAAATGGCAAAATACTTCCCAAATTTGATGAAAGACATGAATATAAACATCCAAGAAACTTAATGGATTCCAGGAAGGATGAACTCAAATAGACCCACACCAAGGCACATAATAAAACGATTGAAAGACAAAGAACAGCAAGAGAAAAGCAAGTCATCACAAAAATGGGATCCTCAATAAGATTAAAATGGATTTCTTTATCAGAAACTTTGGAGTCCAGAAGGTAGTGAACTGATACATTCAAAATGCTAAAAGAAAAAAAAAATCTGTCAGCCAAGAATTCTACATCCAGCAAAGCTATCCTTCAAAAGTGAGAAGGAAATTAAGACTTCCCTAGATAAACAAAAATTGAGGGAATTCACTACCACCTGACCAGCCCTGTAAGGGAGTCTTGCAGGTTAAAGTCATATGAAGAAATAAAAATCTCAGGAAAGATAAATACATGGGCAATTATAAAAGATAGTATTTGTGTAACAACAGTTTGTACATCAACTTTTTTGTTTTCTGTATGATCTAAGAGACTAATACATTTTTAAAAATTATTAGTCTAAAATTGTAATTTTGTACAATTTTACAACATTGTACAAGTTACAACATTGTAACTTTGGTTTGTACCTTCATATATTCTTTACTACACAATTCAAAAGAATAATGCATTAAGAAAACAATTATTTGTTTATATTTTTGAGCACACCACATACAAAGGTGTAATTTTGTGACATCGAAAAATAAAACAGATGGAGACAGAGCTGTAACTGAGCAGTTTTTATATATTATTGAAGTTAAATTGATATAAATTTAAATTATAGTGTTATAACCTCAGAATGTTAAATGTAATCCCCAAGACAATCACAAAGAAAATAATTATAGATATACTAGAAAGGAAATGAACAGGAAATTAAAATGCTTTACTACAAAAAATTAACTATAAAGAGGCAGTGAAGCAGAGGACAAAAAGAGACAATGATGGGGGATTTTTTAAAAAGCTATAAGGAATATAGAAAACAAATAGTGGCCAGGTATGGTGGCTCATGCCTGTAATCCTACCACTTTGGGAGGCAGAGGCAGGTGGATCGTTTGAGCCCAGGAGATTAAGACCAGCCTGGTCAACATGACCAAACTCTTTTTCTATAAAAAAATACAAAAATTAGCTGGGTATGGTGGTGTGCACCTGTAGTTCCAGCTACTTTGGAGGCTGAGGTGGGAGTATCATTTAAACTTGGGAAGTCAAGGCTGCAGTAAGCCATGACAATGTCACTGAACTCCAGCCTGGGTGACAGAGTGAGAAAAGAAAGAAAGGAAGGAAGGAAAGAAGGAAGGAAAGAAGGAAGGAAAGAAGGAAAGAAAGAAGGAAAGAAAGAAGGAAAGAAAGAAAGAGGAAAAAAACAAATAGTAAAATTATAGAAGTCATATTAGTAATTACTTTAAATGTTAGTGAATGAAACTCGCTGATCAAAAGACAGAAATCAGCAGAATGGATTTAAACACACACACACACACACACACACACACACACACACACACACATATAATGGTGTAACTTTATGCTATCTATAAGAGACACCCTTTAGATCCAAAGGGACAAATAAGTTAAAAGTGAAAGGATGGAAAAAGATATTCCATGGACATGGAAACCCAAAGAGCAGAGATGGCTATTCTAACGTCAGACAAAATAGATTAAAAAAAAAGATTGCAAGAGACAAGGAAGGGCATTATATATTAATAAAAGTTTTAATACAATAAGAAGATATAACAATTATAAACCTTTACATACCTAATAACAGACCATAAAAATATATAAAGCAAAAATTGATAGAATTGAAGGAAAAAATAGACATTTCTTTTTTCCTTTAAAAAATTATTTTAGATTTTTTAAAATTTATTTTTATTTTTTTATTATTCTACTTTAAGTTCTATAACAATTATTGGAGACTTCAATATATCACTCTCAATAATAAATAGAAGGCTGGGCATGGTGGCACACACCTGTAATCCCAGCACTTTGGGAGGTCAAGATGGGTGGATCACTTGAGGTCAGGAGTTGGTCTGACCAACATAGTGAAACCCCACCTCTACTAAAAATACAAAATTAGCCAGACATGGTGGTGCACACCTGTAATCCCAGATACTCAGGAGGCTGAGGCAGGAGAATTGCTTGAAACAGACAGGCAAAGGTTGCAGTGAGCCAAGATCACCCCATTGCACTCCATCCTGGGCAACAAAAGTGAAACTTCATCTCAAAAAAGAAAAATAAATAATAATGAATAGAATAATGAGATAGAAGATAAGTAAGAAAACAGAGGACTTAACACAATAAAACACGTAGATCTAACAGACATACATAGGACAGTCTATTCAACAACAGAATACACATTCCTGTTAAGTGCACATGGGACATTTTAGACTACATGTTAAGTTACAACTTAAGTCTCACTAGACTTTAAAACATGGATATCATACAAAGTATCTTCTCTGACCACAACAGAATGAACTTAGAAATCAGAATAGACAACAGAAGAAACATTAGGAAATTCACAAATGCATGCAAATTAAACAACACACTCTTAAAAAACCAATGTATCAAAGAAGAAATCACAGGGAAATTAGAAAATACTGAGAGATAAATAAAAATGAAAGGACAATGTACCAAAAACTTATGGAACATAGTGAAAGCAGTAGTAAGGAGGAAATTTATAGCCGTAAACATTTACATTTTAAAAAACAGGAAAGATCTCAAATCAATAACCTAATTTTACAATTTCAGAACTAGAAAAAGAACAAAGAAAGCTCAAAGATCACAGAAGGAAGGAAATAATGAAACTTAGAAGCATGAGAGAACAGAAAAACAGAAGAGAAAAATCAATGAAACCAAAAGTTGCTTCTTTGAAACAATCAACAAAATTGACAAACCATTCTCTATATTGACTAAGAAAAAAGGGGAGAAGATTCAAATAACTAAAATCAGAAAGTTTAAGATACTACTACTGACTCTGCAGAAGTGAAAAGGACTATAAGAGAGCACTCTGAAAATTGTATGCCAAGGAATTGAAAAACTTAAAAGAAGTAGACAATAAGCAATCTGAAAAGAAAATTAAAAAAAAAAACTCCATTTACAAAAGCACCAAAAAGAATAAAATACTTAGGAATTAACCAAGGAGGTGAAAGATTTGTATAACAAAAACTATAAAAATTCCTGAAATATATTAGATGCTAATAATGGAAAAGGCATTATTCAATTATTGAAAGGCTTAATATTAAGATGTCAATATTACCCAAAGTGATCTACAGATTCAATGCAAATCCCAATACATTTTTGCAGAAATAGAAAAATACGTCCTAAAGTTTATATGAAATCTCAAGGGATCACAAATAGCCAAAACAATCTTAAAGAACAAAGTTGAAGGACTCACACAGCCTGACTTCCAAACTTGTTACCAAGCTACATTCATGGCCAGGTATCGTGGCTCATGGCTCTAATCCCAGCATTTTGGGAGGCTGAGGCAGGAGGATTGCTTGAAGCCAGGAGTTCGAGACCAACCTGAGCAACATAGCAAGAGCCCGTCTCTATAATTTAAAAAAAAAAAAAAAAAGCTACAGTTATAAGAACAGTGTAGTGCTGCCATAAAGATAGACATTTAAACCAATAGAAAGAAGTAACATATCTCCAAATAATTGCTTACATATATGATCAAATGATCTTTGACGAGAGTGCTAAGACCATTCAATGAGGAAAAGAGATCTTTTCAACAAATAGCGCTGGGAAAAGTAGGTATCCACATCAAAAGTATGAAGTTGTACCCTTGCCTAACACCATATGCAGAAATGAACTCAAAATGGGTCAAAGTCCTAAACGTAAGAACAAAAACTGTGAAACTCCTAAAAGAAAACGTAAGGCAAAAGCTTCATGATATTAGATTTGGCAATAATTTATTGGCTATGAAACCAAAGGCACTGGCAACCAAAGAAAAAAACGAGACAAATTGGGCTTCTGGAAAATGATAAACTTCCATTTATCCAAAGACAGGACTAACAAAATCGAAAGGTAACCTACTGAATGAGAGAATATATTTGCAAGTCATATATCTGTTAAGGGATGAACATATCCAGAATACATAAAGAACTTCTAAAACTCAACAACTAAAAAACTATCCGATTTGTTAGGATTATGTGTCATTTTGCCACTCATATATCATATTTAAGACAATATATGAATGGCAAAAAGGCACATAAAAGATGTTTAATGTCACTAACCATCAGGGAAATACAAATCAAAACTACATTGAGATACCACCTCAGACCCATTAGGATGATTATTATTTAAAAAAGTACACACACACAAAACCTAAAAATAACAAATGTTGATGAGGAGGTAGAGAAATTGAAACCCTTGTGCATTGTTGGTAAAATGATATAGCTGCAGTGGAAAACAGTATGATAGTTCCTTTAAAAATTAAAAATAGAATTTACCATATGATCCAGCAATTTCACTTTTGGGCATGTACCCAAAAGAATCAAAAGCAGAATCTTGAAGAAATATTTGTACACCCATGTTCATAGCACATTTATTTATCTATCTATTTATTTATTTATTTATTTATTTATTTATTTATTTATTGAGACAGAGTCTAGCTCTATCGCCCAGTCTGGAGTGCAGTGGCACTGTGTCGGCTCACTGCAACCTCTGTTTCCTGGGTTCAAGCAATTCTCCTACCCCAGCCTCCCGAGTAGCTGGGATTACAGGCGCCCACCACAACGCCTGGCTAATTTTTTTTGTAGTATTTTTTTTTTTTTTTTTGTATTTTTAGTGGAGCCGGGTGTGGTGGCTCATGCCTGTAATCCCAGCACTTTGGGAGGCCGAGGCAGGTGGATCACGAAGTCAGGAGTTCAAGACCAGTCTGGCCAACATAGTGAAACCCTTCTCTACTAAAAATACGTAGCACCTTTATTAACAATAGCTAAAACATGGAAGCAATCAAGTGTGTATGGACAGATGACTAGATATGCAAACTGTTGCATATACATACCATGAGATATTATTCAGCCTTAAAAATGAATGAAATTCTGACACATGCTAGATGAATTTTGAGGACATTATGCTAAGTGAAATAAATCAAGCAGAAAAAGACAAATACTGTATGATTCCACTTATATGAGGTACCTAAAGTAGTAAAAATCATAGTAGGAAGTAGAATGGTGGTTTCCAGGACTGGGGAAGATGGCACAGTGGGGAGTTATTGTTTAATTGGTATAGAGTTTCTGTTTTGCAAGATGAAGGCTTCCAGAGATGGATAGTGGAGGCAGATGTTGGTTTCCTCATAATTAGATTCGGTATGCACTGCTGTTAGGAATGTCACTAAAATTGATGCTATGTTCTTATTGGTTTCCTCATAATTAGATTCAGTATGCACTGTTGTTAGGTATATCACTAAAGTCGATGCTGTGTTCTTATTGCCTCTTATCAGGTGGTGCAGAATTTCAATTTGTCCAATTACTAATGATATTCACTTTGATAATTTGATTAAGATAGTGTCTGCAGGATTCTTCACCATAAACTTGTACTTTTTTCTTATTGATTGATTGATTGATTGATTGATTGGAGACAAAGTCTCTTTCACTCAGGCTGGAGTGCGGTGGCACGATCTTGGCTCACTGTAACCTCCGCCTCCTAGGTTCAAGCGATTCTCCTGCCTCAGCCTCCTGAATAGCTGAGATTACAGGTGCACACTACCATGCCTAGCTAATTTTTATATTTTTAGTAGAGACAGTGTTTTACCATGTTTGCCAGGTTGGTCTCAAACTCCTAACCTCAGATGAGCCACCTGCCTCGGTCTCCCAAAGTGCTGGGATTACAGGTGTGAGTCACCTCACCCGGCCTCATTTCTATTTAATGTGTTTCGTGGGAAGGTAATTTGAAACTTGGTGATAACCAATTTCTCATCACGGTTTCCGGTTGTATTTGATGAGTCACAACCCATTGTTATATTTATATCTTTTATTGCTCAAATTGGACTGGACTTCATCAGTAGGAGGCCATCCAAATTGACTTCTGTGCATTTTTGCTATGTTTCCATCTTTTTTCGCTTATTTGCTTGCATTCTGTCATAATAAGATAGCCTGGCCTCATCTCATACTTTCCCTTTAAACAGGCCATAAACTTTCCAGTTTGCCTCAATTCACATCACTCTCTATTGCTCCCCCAAATTTCTCCCTGTCTCTATGATTTTGACTACTCTAGGTACCGCATATAATAAGTGGAATCAAATACTGAGGTCAAATGTCAATTGCCATTTATCATCAAGCACCATTTCTCTCTCTCTCTCTCTCTCTCTCTCTCTCTCTCTCTCTCTGTGCATGTGTGTGTGTGAGTGAGTGACAGGGTCTTACTCTGTCACCTAGGCTGGAGCATACTGGTGCGATCACGGCTTGCTGCAGCCTCAACCTCCTACTCTCAAGCAATTCCCCCTACCTCAGCCTCCAAAGTAGCTGGGACCACAGGCATGCACCATAACACCTGGCAAATATTTTACTTTTTTGTGGAGACGGGAGTCTCCCTGTTTGGCCTAAGCTGGTCTTGAAATCTGGAGCTCAAGCAATCCTCCTGCCTTGGCTCCCACAAAGTGCTGGGATTACAGGCAAGAGTCACCAAGCCTGGCTACCATTTCTCTTACAGTAGAAAAGAAAATCAGTTTTTATGAATCTTCCAAAAGTGGGAAAATAAATGATGGGGAAGGCCACTTGACTTTTCCTATACTTGGGCCTCCTTTACCCATTTATGCTCCATATCTGGTCTCTGAAGACATTTGCATTTGAGACTTTTAACTTAAGTAATTTAATAACTACTGCCCATCCACCTTGAGTCACTTTGGCTAGAAGAAATATTTGAGTGTTAAATTTGAATAGAAAAAGAGGTTCTAAGGAAAGGAGAGGTGGGACAGTCATTTTATATGTAGTAAAAATATACATGTATATTTCTAATATTTATGCCCCCTCCACCCCCAATATAAAAAACAAAGGAAACAGTGAAAAGTGTTACTCAAATACAGAGGTTATAGGAGTATACTTTTAGTAGGCAGGGGAGAACCAAGGAAGTAAGACTCACAAAGCAATTCTTGAACTGAGTCTTACAGGATAAGGATTTTCCTTGGCAGAGAGAAGTTTATTACTTCATGAGGAAGTCTGGGAATCAATACTAGAACTTTGATTTATTCTTTCCCATTTCAATATTTTTCTAATAGCATTCATTACTGTTTTTAGCACTTAAATACTCAAAGTGAAAGGCCAGGATAACATGGATCCAGTAAATCCAATGGTCTTATATTAAAGAGGCAGTCATTCCTAATAGAATCACTCCTATTGGAATTTTTTTTGAAATTGTCAAAATTTCTTTATTTATTCTCCTGTTGGACAGTTAGTTGTTTACAATTTTGTTTTTACAAACAATTCTGTATATCTTATTTATATACATTCATTTTTCTGAGGTCTATGGCTGGGAGTGGAATTGCTAGGGGAAATAATACACCCATCTTCAAGTTTACTAGCTATTGTAAAAACTATTGTGCAAAGTACGGCGCCAATGTATTCTAACTAAACAATTAAGAATCCTCATTGTACCACATTATTTCCAATGCTTGATATTGTCGGGCTTTTTCATTTTTGAGAGTTTCATAGTTATAAAATGGTATTTCTTTGATATTATAACTAGTATTTCCCTGATTACTAATGAAATACCCATCTTTTCATGTCTATGGGCATTTCGCTTTCTACTTCTGGGAATTGCTTATTCTTTTGCCCATGAGGTTTTGTTTTGTGTATTTTTCTTGTAGTTCATTTGTCCACATTATTTATGTATTCTGGATAAAAATTCTTGTTGGTTATATATCTTTTCTCAGCCTGTGGCCCATATTTTTACCTTTCATGGTGAACAAAAAATGTTTATTTGAATTTAACGTAGTTTCTCTCTAGAAATATAAACTCTTGGACAGAAGGGCTTTTGGTCTCTTTTGTTCAACGATGTATCCTAAGTGCCTAGGGCAGTGTGTGATAAGTGCCAGATGTTCAAAAATATTTGTTGAATGAATGAATGAAGGGATGATTATTCATCTTGTATCTTACATGATGGCATTTTGATGGGAATTGTATTGAATTTGTAGATTGCTTTTGGCAGTATGGTCATTTTCACAATATTGATTCTACCCATCCATGAGCATGGGATGTGTTTCTGTTTGTTTGTGTCATCTATTTCTTTCAGCAGTGTTTTGCAGTTTTCATTGTAGAGATCTGTCACATCCTTGGTTAGCTATATTACTAAGTATTTTATTTTTTTGGCAGCTGTTGCAAAAGGGTTGAGTTCTTGATTTGATTCTCAGCTTGGTCATTGCTGGTGTATAGCAGTGCTACTGATTTGTGTACATTGATTTTGTATTCTGAAACATCGCTAAATTCATGTATCAAATCTAGGGACTTTTTGGAAGAGTCTTCAGGGTTTTCTAGGTATGCGATGATATCACCAGTTAACAGAAACAGTTTGACTTCCTCCTTACCAATGTGGATGTTCTGATTTATTTCTCTTGTCTGATTGCTCTGGCTAGGACTTCCAGTACAATGTTGAATAGCAGTGGTGAAAGTGAGCATCCTTGTCGTGTTCCAGTTCTCAGAGGGAATGTTTTCAACTTTTCCCCACTTGGTATAATGTTGGCTGCGGGTGTGTCATAGATTGCTTTTTATTACCTTGAGGTGTCCCTTCTATGCTGATTTTGCTGATCACAAAATGACGCTGGATTTTGTCCAGTGCTTTTTCTGCATCTATTGAGATGATCATAAGATGTTTGTTTTTAATTCTGTTTATGTGGTGTATCACATTTGTTGTCTTCCCTGTGTTACTCCCTGCATCCCTGGAATGACACTCACTTGATCACGATGTATTATCTTTTTGATATGCTGTTGAATTCAGTTAACTAGTATTTTGTTGTGGATTTTTGTATCTATGCTCATCAGGGATATTGGTCTGTAGTTTTCTTTTTGGTTATGTCCCTTCCTGGTCTTGTTATTAGGGTGATATTGTCTTCATAGAATGATTTACAGAGGATTCCCTCTTTCTCTGTCTTTTGGAATAGTTTCAGTAATGTTGGTACCAATTTTTTGAATGCCTGATAGAATTCACCTGTGAAAATCCATCTGCTCCTGAATTTTTTTTTTTTTTGTCCACAATTTTTAAATTACAGTTTTAGTCTTGCTACTTGTTATTGGTCTGTTCAGACTTTCTATTTCTTTCTGATTTAATCAAGGAGGGTTGTATATTTCCAGGAATTTATGCATCTTCTTTAGATTTTCTAGTTTGTGTGCATAAAGGTGTTCATAGTAGCCTTGAATAATCTTTTGCTATTCTGTGGTATCAGTTGTAATATCTCCTGTTTTATTCCTAATTGAGCTTATTTGTATCTTGTCTCTTCTTTTCTTGGTTAATCTCACTAATAGTCTATCACTTTTTTAGTCTTTTGAAAGAACCAGCTATTTATTTATTTATTTATTTGCTGTTTCAATTTCATTTAGTTCTGCTCTGATCTTTGTTATTTCTTTGCTTCTGCTGGGTTTGGGTTTGGTTTGTTCTTGTTTCTCTAGTTCCTTGAGGTGTGGCCTTAGAGTGTCTATTTGTGCTCTTTCAGACTTTTTGATGTGGGCATTTAATGCTATGAGCTTTCCTCTTAGCACCACTTTTGCTGTATCCCAGAGGTTTTGATAAGTTGTATCACTGTTATCATTCAGTTCAAATAATTTTTTAATTGCAATCTTGATTTCATTGGTGACCCAAAGATCATTCAGGAGCAGATTATTTAATGTCAATGTATTTGTGTAGTTTTGAGGGTTCCTTTTGGAGTTAATTTCCAGTTTTTTTCTACTGTAGTCTGAGAGGGTAGTTGACATAATTTCTATTTTTAAAAAATGTATTGAAAGTTGTTTTGTGGTCTCCCATATGGTCTATCTTGGAGAATATTCCATGTGCTGATGAAAAGAATGTATATTCTGCAGGTGTTGGGTAGAATGTTCTGTATATATCTGTTAAGTCTGTTTGTTCTAGGGTATAGCTTGAGGCCATTGTTTCTTTGTTAACTTTCTGTCTTGATGACCTGTCTAGTGCTGTCAGTGGAGTACTGAAGTCCCCACTATTATTGTGTTGCTGTCTGTCTTGTTTCTTAGGTCTAGTAACAATTGTTTTATAAATTTGGAAGCTCCTGTTTTAGGTGCATATATGTTTCAGACTGTGATTTTTTCTATTGGACTGATTATTTTTATCTTATATAATGTCCCTCTTTGTCTATTTTAGGTGTTGCTTTAAGGTCTGCTTTGCCTGATATAACAGTAGCTACTCCTGATAGTTTTTGGTCTCCATTTGTATGAAATACCTTTTCTACCTCTTTACCTTAAGTTTATATGAGTCCTTATGCATTAGGTGGGTCTCTTGAAGACAACAGATACTTAGTTGGTGAAGTTTCATATATTCTGCCATTCTGTTTCTTTAAGTGGGGCATTTAAGCCATTTACATTCAATGTTAGTATTAAGATGTGAGGTACTCCTTTATTCATTGTGCTAGTTTTTTTTTTTAATTGTGTTATAGTTTTATAGGCCTTGTGAGACTTATGCTTTAAAAAGGTTCTTCTATTTTGGTGTATTTTGAGGTTTTGTTTCAAGATTTAGAACTCCTTTTAGCGGTTCTTATAGTGCTGGCTTGGTAGTGGTGAATTCTGTCAGCATTTGTTTGATGGAAAAAGACTTTATCTCTCCTTCATTTATGAACCTTAGTTTTGCTGTGATTGGCAATTACTTTGTTTGAGGACCCCAATCCTTTCTGGCTTGTAGGGTTTCTGCTGAGAAAGCTGCTGCTGACCTTACAGATTTTCCTTTATAGGTTACCTGATGCTTTTGCCTCACAGCTCTTAAGATTCTTTGCTTAGTCTTGACTTTAGATAACCTGATGACTATGTGCTTAGGTGATGATCTTTTTGCAATGAATTTCCCAGATGTTCTTTGTGCTTCTTGTATTTGGATGTCTAGATCTCTAGCCATGCCAGGGAAGTTTTCTTCAACTATTAACTTGAATAAGTCTTCCAAACTTTTGAATTTCTCTTCTTCAGGAATACCAATTATTCTTAGGTTTGGCTGCTTAAAATAATCCCAAATTTCTTAGAGGTTTTGTTCATTTTGTAAAATTCTTTTTTCTTTGTCTGATTGGGTTATTTTGAAAGTCTTGTCTTTGAGCTCTGAAGTTTTTTCTTCTATTTGTTCTAGTCTATTGTTGACACTTTCCAGTGCAGTTTGTATTTCTTTAAGTGTGTCTTTCCTTTCCAGAAGTTATGATTGTTCTTCATGATATCAGTGTCTCTGAATAATTTTTCATCCATAACCTGTATTTTTAAAAAATTTCCATAAGGCCAGGCACCATGGTTCACACCTGTAATCCCAGAACTCTGGGAGGCCTAGGTGAGTGGATCACAAGGCCAGGAGTTCAAGACCAGCCTGGCCAACATGGTGAAACCCTGTCTCTACTAAAAATACAAAAAAATTAGCTGGGTATGGTGGTATATATATATATATCTTTAAGTTGGTTTTTACCTTTCTCTGGTATCTCCTTGAGTAGCTTAATAACCAACCTGCTGAATTATTCAACTGGCAATTCAGAGATTTCTTCTTGGTTTGGATTCATTGCTGGGAAGCTAGTGTGGTGTTCCGGGGGTGTTATAGAACCTTGTTTTGTCATATTACCAGAATTACCTTTCTGAGTCCTTCCCATTTGGGTAGACTATTTCAGTGAAAAAATCTTTAACTCAAGCACTTCTGTTCTGATTCTTTTGTCCTGCAGGGTGACCCCTTGATGTGGTACACTACCCCTTCTCCGAGGGATGGGGCTTCCTGAGAGCCAGACTGCAGTGATTGTTATTGCTCTTCTGGGTCTAGCCACGTAATGGGCTCCAGGCTGGTTCTGGAGAATTTCTGCAAAAATTCCTGTGATGTGATCCACCTTCAGATCTCCCAGCTATGGATACCAGCACCTGCTTTGGTGGAGGTGGCAGGCGAGTGAAGTAGACTGTGTGAGAGTCCCTGGTTGTAGACATGTTTAATGTGCTGGCTTTCTTGAATGCTGGTTATGCTAGCAGAGAAGTTGTCACGTGGAGAGACTCAGGACCTCTCGTTAGCCAGGTAGCAGGCAATGGAATTAGCTATTGTTTTCGCTTTCCTTGGAGCAAGGGTATTCTGTGGTGAGTTGCTGTGATGTCCTGAGTTGGTTGGTCTTCAGCCAGGAGGTGGTCTTTAAGGAGCACCAGCTGCGATAGTAGAAAGGGGACGTAAGCTTGCCCTAAGTTGGCCAGGATAAGTATCTGGGTTTCTCAGGCAATGGGCAGGGCCATAAAGCTCCCAAGGGTTTATGTCTCCTGTGATTGCCTGCCAGGGTGGGTAGAGAAATACCATCAGGTGGGGACAGGGTTAGGCAGGTCTGAGCTCAGACTATTCTTGGGTGGGCCTTGCTGTGTCCACTGTGGGGGATGGGGGTGATTCTCAGGCCAATGGGGTTATGTTCCAGAGAGAATTATGGCTGCCTCTGTCACCAGGGAAGTGGGGGAAAGCTGGTAGCAATAGGCCTCACCCAGCTCCTACACAGCTGGCCATGCTGGTCTCACTTTGGCTGTGCCGGGCTAATAGCTCTGAGTTTATCTCCAGGAAGCCTGAGTGCAGGACTCAGACCTTGCCCCAGGCTACAAGCTTCCCTGCTGAGAAAGCAAGCATGGCTTTCAGGCCTTGCCCCTCACTCCTCCCCATCTCCCCATACTGTCGGCTGTGTCTCCTGCTCTTCTTTCTGCAGCAGTTCCCATTTGCTACCCAGATTCTGCTCAAGACTTTGTGCACAGCCAAAATTATTACAAGGTTCAGTTGGAAGTTTATTTTACCCTGTGACCTCCTCCTAAATTCTGCTGGCTGCCTTCCCTGAGAGTCCCCGTGAGATACAGTCAAGGATGGCTTCGCTGGACTTGAGTTGGAGACGGGGAGTGCCTACAAGACTCTTTCCACTACTGCTTCTGCTTTTATATTCATGCTAAATCTGTTTTGGCTCTAGGTAAGGTTAAATCCTTCTCCCACAGTCTGGATTTTCAGGTTCCCCAGGGGGGATGTGTGTGTGGAGGCAGGTTTGCCCCTCCTCTCACATTTTGGGAACTCACAGTTTTTCACCTGTCTCATGGAATTTGCAGTGCCCTGTCACTTCTTTCAAAGGATCTGCAAATTGTTTTGGTTTCCTTGGTGGTGGTTCTTGGAGCAAAAGTCCACAGTGTGAGTCTCCACATGTTCTGTCTGTCCAAAAGGGAGCTGCATGTTAGCCCTGTCTCCGATCCACCATCTGCCTCCTCCCTCTTCTTTATTAGAATTTGCAGATGAGAAACTTGTTGTGAGGAGTAGAAGACACTTTGAAGATGGTGCCATGAGTCCTGTGGGTGAGTTCTGGCTTTGCATCTAACTCCTTGAATGACTTTTAGCAGGATAAAACTTCTCTGAGTTTGTTTTTTCATCTCTAGATGGAAATAATCCCATCTGGCCTGCCTCACATGGCTGTTGTGGAAGTTTACATGGGAAAAAAAATCTGAAAACACATTCTAATCTGTGCCATGTCCTTCAAATGTGAGGTGTAGTTGGGCATATTGGCTCATGCCTGTAATCCCAGCTCCCAGCACTTTGGGAGGCTGAGGAGGGAGAATTTCTTGAGGCTGGAAGTTTGAAACCTGGGCAACATAGTGAGGCCCAATCTCAATTAAAAAAAAAAAAAGTGAGGTGTTATCCACAAGAATGTACAGCACAGAGAAGGACATAGAAGAAGTTCTTTATATATATTTAAATTGTATCTTGGAATACTTGGCAATTTACGGAAAATTTGCAAAGATAATATGAAGAGTTCCCATACACCTCTCACCCAGTTTTAGTTTCCCCTAATGTTATTGTTATACAATGGTAAACTTGTCCAAATGAAAAAACCAACATTGATACAGAACTATTAACTAAATCCCAGACTTTCACCAAACTGACATCCCAGTTTTTCTCCTAGTGTCCTTTTTCAGTTCCAGGAACCCATGCAGAATATGCTGCATTTAATCCTCAGGTCTCTGTAGTCTCCTCTGCTCTACAACAGTTTCTAAGTCATTCCTTGACTTTCATGATTTTGACAGTTTTGAGGAGTTCAGCTCAGGTATTTCGTAGGACAGCCCCCAATCCCTGTTGGTCTGTTGGAGTCATGGGATTTTGGAAGGAAAACCATGGTGCTGAAGTGCCCTTTTTTCATACAATATCGGGTGTAGTTGGCATTATTGGCAATGCTCACCTGACTCACCGGGTTAAGGTAGGATCTGCCAGCCTTCTCCACTGAAAAGTTACCATTTTTCCCTTTCCATACTCTAGTCTTTATAAGTGAGTCGTTCAGTTGAGTCTATCTTCAAGGCTTAGAGGGATAAATTCCACCTCTGGTGGAGTGGGAGGGGGGGAAATATATACATATATTATTCTGAATTCTTCTGTAAGGAAACAGTATTTTCTTTTTTTAATATAGAGTTTCACTCTTGTGCCCCAGGCTAGAGTGCAATGGCACGATCTCGGCTCACTGCAAACTCCGCCTCCCAGGTTCAAGCAATTCTCCTGCCTCAGCTTCCTGAGTAGCTGGGATTACAGGTGCCCACCACCACACTCAGCTAATTTTTGTATTTTTAGTAGAGATGGGGTTTCATCATGTTAGTCAGTCTGGTCTCGAACTCCTGACCTCAGGTGATCCACCCACCTCGGCCTCCCAAAGTGCTGGGATTACGGGCATGAGCCACCATGCCCGGCCAGGAAACAGTATCTTTTAAACCATCGAATAACAGAAACAATATTGATTGATATGAGGTTCAGTTTTTATTCTCTGCTTACTTAACTTCTGGTAAGAAAGCTAAGATTAGTCTTTCAGCCAATAGGCAGAGAGCAGGTGGGAGAAGGAAGTGTCACTAAAGACCTAGAAAACCCACGAACTAGAGAATCAGCCTCTTTATGCCTGAGAGTTGACTGTCATTCCAGCTACCCCATTGCCAAAAAGCAGAGCTTCCTAATATGGGAAACTATACTCCTGTGATAACAGCAGATGTCGCTACTGAGTAACGGCTGTGCAGCTTCTCCCTCACGGGGTCTTTACTGAAACACTAAGCTCTTGCTGAAGACTGAAGAAGCAACGTTCTGTCATTTAAATTCTTCCCCGGAAGATATTTTAAAATGTAAATAAGAAACATAATAATTATTCAATTTCTGCAAACTGATCAAAGTAAACAGTGTTTGGGGGTTTCTATATCAATTCTAAAATCTGACATAGACTATTTTAGCGGAAACATGGGTAAATATTCCATTTAATTTACTGTTTTGTCAGTAGGCTTTCTTAAACATTTGATACTCAGATGTATCTCTGTTCTTGCAATGATAAATATGGACAACATTATGAAGAATTAGAAGGTCATGGATATTTTTGAGACTAGTATGTTTTGTATTCTATCCATAAAACTCATTTTCAAAAATAATTGTTAGCTAGAATTGATATAAATCAGTTAGGGCTATTGATCGCATGTATGAGTTAATGTTATTTAAGAAGGATTTCGAGATTGTACTAATGAACCCAAAGTGCTCCATGGAACCCAAAGTGCTTTCACATCCTAAAGTTACTTAGTAGGACCATCCGGGCCTCAAATTGTTGAGTCCAGTATTTTCTTTGTCTCTGCTAAGGTGGCTACTAAACTGGATTGTCAAGATAGGCTCAGAAATAGGGAGGAAGAAAGAAAACAAAGTTAGAGTTGGACTTGATCAGAGCAAGAAAAATCTTTTTTTTTTTTTTTTTTTTTTTTTTAGACAGAGACTTGCTCTTATCACCCAGGCTGGAGTGCAATCATGTGATCTCGGCTCACTGCAACCTCCACCTCCCAGGTTCAGGCGATTCTCCTGCCTCAGCCTCCCAAGTAGCTGGGATTACAGGTGCCTGCCACCACGTCAAGCTAATTTTGTTTGTATTTTTAGTAGAGACAGGGTTTCACCATGTTGGCCAGGCTGGTCCTGAACTCCTGACCTCAGTTGATCCACACACCTCGGCCTCCCAAAGTGCTGGGATTACAGGTGTGAGCCACCGTGACCAGCCCTCTCTCAGATTTCCTGACCTCAGAGTAAACATAAATTTTTAGCACTTCTCCATTGTTTGATTTTCATTAAAATTATCAAAGTATCAGACATCATGTCCATTGGGAAGTCTTTATTGGCCACCATTTTGTTCAAGATAGTAAGCTGATCAATACATCAAAATTAGGGTATGGTCTGATATTTGTATTTCTATGAAAAACTTGGTCAGAATTTGTCTTTTCTTTAAAAAGAAACTGTGGAAAACATAATAGATTGCATGTTGAATAATCATGTTTTTAAAAGAAGGTTCATGTTAGTTTCATATAACAATTCATCTTAAAAGGGTAAGTCAGACTTTTATTGTAAGTTTGAGTGTGTTGGATTATTTCTTGCTAACTGATCCTAGAATAATAGAAGAGAAACCTTATTACTGATACAATAGTAGCCACCATTTATTGAGCAGTTGCTATATGCCAGGCATGGCTTTAAGTACTTCACATATATTATCTTATTTAGTTATTTACAATAACTCTATGGGCAGAGATTATTATCTCTACCTTGCCCATAAGCATATTGAGTCTTAGACACAGGTTAAGTGTATTAGTCTGTTTTCACACTGCTGATAAAGACATACCTGAGACTGGGCAATTTACAAAGAAAGAGGTTTAATTAGACTTATAGGTCCATGTGGCTGGGGAAGACTCATAATCATGGTGGGAGACAAGGAGGAACAAGTCACATCTTACATGGATGGCAGCGGGCAGAGAGAGAGCTTGTGCAGGCAAACTCTTGTGTTTAAAGCCATCAGGTCTCATGAGATACATTCACTAACACGAGAACAGCACAGGGAAGACCCACCCCCATAATTCAATCACCTCCCATTAGATTCTTCCTACAACAAGTGGGAATTGTGGGAGTTACAAATCAAGATGAGATTTGGGTGGGGACACAGCCAAACCATATCACTAAGTAACTTACCTAAGATAAGAAAATCAGTGAGTGGCAATGCCCAAATCTTCCTTCTTTAAACTACACCTGGTCTTCCTCTCATAAGAGGTATTTCTATGGCTAAATCAAATTCCGATCAGTCCTGTCTTGGTAGCGGGAAATCATTATGCTATTTCTGATGCTTCTACTTAAGTTTATTACATGTCAACACTTAATCCAAGAAAATCTGAAAAAGCATACGGACAAAAAAAATCTTTTCTTTTTAATATTAAACAAAAAAAGTAATTAGAATTAGGTTCATTGCACTACGTTATGTTTAGGGTCTTGACCTTAGCATGCTCCTGGCAAACCAATTGTCCCCTGTAATTCATCTTAAAAGAGCTTTTCAGACATTTACTGTAGATTTGAATATATTGAACTTTTTTTTTAACTAAATAACTTCTAAGATGGCAGAATAGAAATTATGAAGAACCTGGGTAGGGAAATAAATGATTTAAAACTGATGGTTTGGATTAATTTAGTACATTTGGATGCCTGACATCAGATTGCTCTATCCTTCTCCAGCACTGATTAGTACTGATTAGTGCAATGGAATTATTATTATGGCTTAAAAAATTAAAGAGTATTATTTTATCTAAGTAGCATATGAATAAGAAATGGGAGAAAAGTTAATCAGCAGCACAATGGTGCATTCATTCACCTATGTCCCTGTTGTGGTGTGTTTAATCTTCAAAAAGTTTATCTCACGTAGCTAACATACTATAGCAAGAAATTTTCTGACACCAGCCTGACTGGCTATTGGTAATTACTTTATCAGTCTCATTCCACAAACTTTATGTAAATCATTGCTATAGGCTGAATGTTTGTATCCCTCACAACCTTCAAACGTTGAGACCTAACTCCCAATGTGATGGTATTCGGAGGCGGGGCCTTTGGGAGGTGGTCAGTCATGAGGACAGAGCCCTCATAATGGGATTAGGGCCCTTATAAAAGAGATCCCAGAGAGCTCCCTAACCCTTTCTGCCATGTGAGGACACCACAAGAGAAGACAGCCATCTATGAATCAGGAAGCTGGCCCTCACCAGACACTGAGTTTGCCAGTGTCTTGATCTTGGACTTTCCAGACTTTAGGACTGTAAAAAATACATTTCTGTGTTTATAAGGCACCTGATTTATGATAGTCTGTTATATGGTATTAAGTATTCTGTTATATATATTTATCGCATTCTATTATGGTATTCTGCCATTAAAAGTAATGGCAAAAACTGCAATAACTTTTGCACCAACCTAGTAGCAGCCCTAAGGAACTAAGACAACCATACAGCTTTGTTTGGAGAACAGAAGGATGACTAGATTCCTCATTTTGTATCGTTACTTGTCCAAAATCAAGCAAGAATTTCACAGCTACACCAAACCCAGAAGTGGGTGTTGCTGACCTTTGTGTTTAGATGTGGCATTGAGCTTCTTTCTGTGTCTCCCTCTTTTCTGTCTCTCTATATACAAAATTGCAAGTTAGGAGGCATCAATCAAACGCCAAATGTTTATTCTCTGTCTATTTAGCCAGACTCAAAGGCTTCTTTGAATCAAGGAAATCAGGTTTTTCCTCTCTTTGCTACACCATAATTATTTGTTTTCTAAGTTATATCCAGGTTGAAATAAGACTTGCAATGTTTTCAGACCAAAAGCAGTGTAAGTAAAAACTTAAAACCCTAAAATAAATACCTTTACATAATTTCTGATTGAGAATCATGGCCATGAAAGAAATAATAGCCACATATATGAAAACAAAGACAAAGGAAGAAATATAATTAAGTGACAGGGAGCTTACAGCAAAGATAGAAGGTGGGCTTCTCCCGGCTTAATGCCACTTTCAATATACCTACACTAAGCCAAGCCTGTGCCCAGGTTAATGTGTTAAGAGCAGAGACATTTGAGATACTAATCAATTAACAGAAAAGTCAGACAAAATTAAGCTGAAATCTAAGATGTATCCCTACACGTAGAAGAAAAATGACTGAAGATTCAGTCTCCTTTTTGCTGCATTTCTGCCACTAGGAGGCACCTGGTATAAAGAAACAAGTACTTAACATTCAGGGAAATTGCATTACAATCCAAGCACTATCATTAATTCAAGCTCTACCAATTACTAATATGAATAAAGGAACTGATTCATGTCATCTCAGGCAAATGATCATATATAATAGTGAATAATTTTATTAGATAAAGACACTGTTGAGAGTAAATAGGTTATAATAGACGTGATATTTGAGTCATAATTAGTGTGTTCAAGATCCAGTCTCAGAATTTGAACTCAGGTTTCTGACTCCCCATGTAGTGTTCCTTCCACTCCTGAACGCAGTTCCTTCCACTCCTGAACGCAGTGCATTCTGATTATGACGGTCAGAAGCCTGTTCTGACTCCTCTTGGAAAAGGTAGATCTCTCTGAAGGCAGTTGAGCAGTATATTTTTATACGCTTTTTCTTAGATCAGTAGTTATGTGGGATTCTTATTTTAACATTTTGGCTCAACGTATCTGTTTAAGGCAATATGGAATTCATGCTAAACAGATGAAAATGTGTTGTTCTTAAAGAGGTTACCTTTCTAATAATATACTTTAAATAGGATTATTTTATGTTTTTAAAAGGCAGACTGACATTTGAGCTAATTTTTCAGAAAGGCACACATCTAAATTCCCTTAGCAAGATAATTTTGTTCTTTAATTGGGGCAAGGGGTGGGGCTCAGAAAAACTCTTATAGTGACTTTGGTCATGATCACCCCCAGAGGGTGAACAACAGGGAGACACAGGGGCAAATGCTGAAATGCCAAACAATACAGTGAACAGAACAGAGACTTACCTTTCCAAGCGCAGCCTAAGAGAGAGGTGCTAAGGGGCTCAGAAAAAGGGGTGCAGAAGAAGTCATTGAAGGAGGGAGAAGGACGGGCCTGGCTGTACAAATTGGCAGTAGGCAGAATTCCCTGAGGAGACAGCAGCCTGTGTGAAATTCCACATGGCAGGGGTTCTAGGATTAGGAGGCCCAGTATTCCATTTTGGGTGAATTGCTATGAAGTGCCAAACTGCGATCCCCCTCCCTTGTCATCCTGTAAACCTTTAGGGAAACTGCTACCTGGTATGGTCTTACTGGGGAGATAAAGAAGTCTGTTACCACTTGGGATTTAATAGGATAACTCTAGGATGAGACAGATGTGAGACCCACAGCTAAGAGAGAGGATACCAGGGTTTCTCCAAGGAATAGGCAGAAGTGCAGGGGCTTCGCCGGATAGGGGTGCGAGCTACTATAGAGTGTTAGGTTGACCCAAAGTTAGGCCTTTGGGACATGTTAGGCTCAAAGTCAAGGTAGCATATGAAATTTTAGTCTTCTCTTTCCCGCTCCTTCTATTCTTCCCTCCCTCTCTCCATCTCTGTCTCCTTATTTCCCTCTCTCTCCCTCCTCCCCAACTCTGCTGTCTGTACGCTGACATGGCTGATGTTGTATGCTACTCTTTACTCTTATTGTATCGTCTGCTTCTTGTCACCTCACCCTTGCTCTTTAGCTTTTTATCACACAGACATAGATCTGTCAAAGGCAAAAGTAGTCAAATATAGTAACATCTCTTTTCATCCAGTCATTCACTCTAACTGGCAAATCAACCAAGTACAGTGTTTAAGATGCAATCTTTGACAATTTAACTCAGTGTCAACTGCTAAAAATTAGTTCCCACTTTTCTTTTCCTTTTTTCTTTTTTTTTTTTTTTTTTGAGGAGGAGTCTCACTGTATCACCCAGGTTGGAGTGCAGTGGTGTGATTTTGGCTCACTGCAACCTCCACCTTCTGGTTTCAAGCGATTCTCCTGCCTCAGCCTCCCGAGTGGCTGGGATTACAGGTGTTCACCACCACACCTGCCTTTTTTTTTTTTTTTTTTTAGTAGAGATGGGGTTTCACCATGTTGACCAGGCTGGTCTTGAACTCCTGACCTCAAGTGATCCACCTGCCTCACAGTTCCCTCTTTTCCACATGACTCCATAGTACAGCCTGGTGTGGCCGGCATATTGGTTAATAAACAGTAATATTTCACTGATATTTAAATGAATGTCCTAACATTCACTTTGTATTAGTTCATCTTGGGGTCTCTGGAGGGGAGCAGTAAATAGTACTCCTTTTGCCCATCTGAAATCTGAGCTAATTGCGGGGGTTAAGTGGGAGATGGAGAACAAAATACCAAGTTTCTTCCTGAAAATGGCTAACTTGGAGTCTATAGCTTAGTGAGTGACAAACAGGTTTGCTAACTGAACCCCAGAGCTCAGCAGATTTGTCCACCTGTCCCCGTCTCAGCACTGTGAACAAAGAAGGCCTTCTGGGTAGCACACAGGCCCTCCTGCCCCATGTGGGAGATTTGCTCACAAGAGAAGATCAGAGCAAACCAGGCACACATGGGATGTTTCCTGTGGCTTCTTTAATCACCCCAGGCGCTCAGAGGAGGGGAGAGAGCAGAGGTGCACTGAGGGAAAATTCTTTCTGAGGAAAACCAGAGACCTGGGGAAGAGGCCTTTTTCCCTCTACCATTTTATCATGGCTACAATATGAAATTATTTACTTCAGGAAAATTACATATAAGAGGAACTTGCTAAGTCCCTCTTAGTATTATAATACCAATTAAGTGTTTTCAATTTTGATTTTCTACTGTATGGATCATTTTATTACGTTAAAATGTAGAAAAGTATATTCATTTGGTCCTTGCAATGCATCTTATTTTGGTGCTGGAGAGATTTAAGATTTTAAAATACTGTAGAAATAAATCTTTGTGAATTTTCTTAGAAGTTAAGACTGATTGGTGGCAAATATTATGCATAATTTTTTAATCTCTTTCTATAGTACCCATAATATTCAGCTGTCTACATATTATGGGAAAATAAAAACACAAACCAAAAAGCATAGTCACAATGTTGGAAAAAACAGAGATGATTTTTGACCCTGGAAGAAAAAAATAACTTAAAAGCAGCAGAAGCACGACCCTGATTCAGTATTAAACATAATTATGTACTGCTTTAAAATGCAAACTGGGTCACGTAGCAAAAGTATATATATTATGTATTACGGACATATTCAATTTTGATGGTTTAATGTGAAGTACTTGCTGTGTTAAATCTGATTTAATGCTTCATTTTTTTTCTTATAAATAAGTTATTAATTTAATATTTGTATGCTACTTTAATTCATAAAAGAATAATACATAGAAACTATATGGCACTTCATAGCCCAAAGTAATGTGCAAACTTTAAATGAATAATGCAGACAGCAACATGGGAGCAGGTCACAGACGGTATCTACCTCATTTCCATGAGAGCTCCGGAGGAATTCAGTCATACAAATCACTATGTTTAGAAATTGCATGTAACTAGACAAATGCAATTTCTATGGGGTGGGGGTGTCTTGAGTCTATCGAATACACGAAAGAAAGTTCATCAAAAATGAAATGGGCAACTCCGATTTAATAGGATATTGAGATAGCTATGGTAAATACATGCATACAAATAGGAGAGTTAGCATTCTAAAAGCAATACACTGTCTCACTCATAGACTACTGGATATGGAGTCCAGGAAATCTGAGAGATTACTTGTCCCCTGAGATTTTTTCCCCATGTATATAATGGACTCAATGCAGTAAAATATCATAGCAATACCCCTTTAAATTAGTCTTAAGAAGGGATTTGTGAAGGTAAAAGGGCAATTTAGAAATGAAGGGAATTGTAATTCCAGCACTTTGGGAGGCGGAGGCGGGAGGATCATGAGGTCAGGAGATCGAAACCATCCTGGCTAACACGGTAAAACCCCGTCTCTACTGAAAATATGAAAAATTAGCTGGGCATGGTGGCGGGCGCCTGTAGTCCCAGCTACTTGGGAGGCTGAGGCAGGAGAATGGCTTGAACCTGGGAGGTGGAGCTTGTAGTGAGCTGAGATCGCCCCACTGCACTCTAGCCTGGGTGACAGAGCGAGACTCTGTCTGGAAAAAAAAAAAAAAAAAAAAAAAAGAAATGAAGGGAGGAAGGAAATAGCAGAATGGAGGAACTTACTATGATCCCCAACTATGTGTTTTTAAACCTTGTTCGCTGCCTCTGTACTGAAAACTGTGACTGCAGGTTTTTCGGCTGGTGGAGCATTTCTTGGGATATCTCACAGCATGTGTTGAGGAACAAATCATGTATTTTTTCATCAAAAAAGAAATGATGAGCTCCACATTCAGGAGAAGTTAAGGAAAAAAATCACTCCTCCCTGCCCCTACTTAAGGCCTCTCTTGTTAGCTACTGATTCTCATTTGGACCTCCCACCTGCCTGCATCTCTCTCTTGCTGGTTTGTATTTAAGGGGAACCGTTTTGTATCAGGCTATTTTATAATGCTGAGGATTTCTGTCTCTCTGAATTGCTCAAAGTTGAAACTTTAAGAATAAACATTTTATAAAACATTTTCATAGCTGTTCCTGTTTCTATTGCCACACTTTAAGGAAGGTCCATCTTCTGCAATACACACTTTGGACAATGAATGCCTCCATAGCCACTGTTTGCTTGAGAATAAATTCTCTCTCGACACTGTAACGTTCTTTCCTGGTTGTTTCATGTCCTCACACTCTGTGTCTTTGTGGTGGTGCTGGCCTCTTGAGTGTCACGGAAGAGTTGGTACGAATAGTGTAGCAGGTAATAACAGTGACTTAACCAGGTAAGGGCTCTTGATCTTACCCCAAGTGAAGTCCAAGCAGCCTAGTGCAGATAGGGAAGAAGCGGACTCTTTTCACCACTTCGTTCCATCATGGCTCGTGTGCTGGCTTTCCTCCTCAAGCCTGTCGCTTCAGGGCTGCACAATGAATGCCATGCTGAGAGGTGCTATCACATCCATTCTCCGGGCTGGAAGAAGGAAGAGGTGGAGGAGATGGTACCAGCACCCTTCAATGGCCAGAACTGTCACATGATGTTTCTGGAATCTCTAACCAGGTTTTTCCTCTGCTTTCACACCAACACAATAACAATCAACACAGAAGACTTCTGTGATCCCCAGGTATGGGGATATTTCCCACCAACAAACAAGCAATCAGCTCTGCAGCAGACACAAGATGGGTGTCCTCCAGTTCAGTTCTGACAACATCTACCCGGAGATGGCATCAGATCCCAAAGATTGAGGCCTCGGTCCCCAAGACTGCCCCTGTCCCCTCACATCAGTCTTCAGAACTTCTGACCAACTGGCTTCAAGTTGGGGTTCACAGGACCCCTTCTTTGGGTTCAATTAATTTCCTGGAGCAGCTCACAGGACTCAGGGAAACATTTATGTTTACCAGCTTATTATAAAAGGATATTATAAAGGAAACAGACGAAGAGATGCACAGGGCGAGGTATGGGGAAAAGGGTGTGAAGCTTCCATGCCTTCCTGGGGCACACCATCCTCCAGGAACGTCCAGTCCTCTGGGTTTTGTTTTGTTTTGTTTTTGAGATGGAGTCTGGCTCTGTAGCCCCGACTGCAGTGCAGTGGTACGATTCAGCTCACTGCAACCTCTGCCTCTTGGGCTCAAGCGATTCTCCTGCCTTAGCCTCCTGAGTAGCTGGGACTACAGGCATGCACTACCATGCTCAGCTAAGTTTTGTATTTTTAGTGGAGAGGGGGTTTCACCATGTTGGCCAGCCTGGTCTTGAACTCCTGACCACAGGTGATCCGCCCACCTCGGTCTCCCAGAGTGCTGAGATGACAGGTGTGAGCCACCATGTCAGCCCTCTTGAGTTTTTTTTTTTTTTTTTTTTGAGACAGAGTTTCGCTCTTGTTGCCCAGGCTGGAATGAAATGCTTGATCTCAAACTCCCGACCTCTGGTGATCCGCCCGCCTCGGCCTCTCAAAGTGCTGGGATTACAGGTGTGAGCCACCGCGCTAAGCCTGCCCTCTTTGGTTTTTAATGAAAGCTTCAGGATGTCATCACTCCTTTTCCCAGGATATGGGGTAGGTCCCTCTCAGGTGAGGGTCCTAAGACCCACAGTCAGAAAGGAGGGGGAAAGATTAGAGCCCTGCCTTGGGGCAGGTGAAAGGAGAGCAGAAGCAGGTGAGAGAGGTTCTGTTTCTTGAGGTCTGCTCCTGAGGCCTAATATGCCCAACACTGTAACAAAATACTGTAACAAGGGCTATGGGTGTTGGGAGCTAGGAACTGTAGACAAAAATTAATACATATCATAACACCACACATCGCCCCTCAAATTTCAAGGGAGGCTAGGACATGGAGATTTTAGCTTTCACTGCTTCTGTAGGAGATAACAATGTAAAAGAAGTGAGTTGGAAATGATATCAGCCAAACTGTAGTGTTTGCAACAATTGTGGACAGACTAAATCCCTTTCTAATCTCTCTCCGGTGGTCAGAAGTGATTGATTTCATTATGTTCTCTGTATTTCATTATTATGCTCCTTCCCTAATTTCACATAGCATACCATTTGTTTAAAAACTAAATACCCACTCTCTGTAGGCTGCATTAGAACAAGGATAGTAATCACAATGATATTGATTTGTTCATTAAATCCCACAATTACTGTTTGATTATGGAGTATCTGTCTACATTGCCAAGCACTGAGATACAATGTTCACTGATGTATATTTCCTCTCATTGAAAATGTCTTATCTATACCATGCTTTATCAATTAGGAATGCTTTTAGCTACTAAAAGGAGAAAATTCAACTCATAGTGATTTAAACCATATTAAAAATCTATAATTTTTAAAGAATTCAAATGGAGGTGAGAAACTCTACAATGTTAGATCACTGGGATTATGTCTCCGTGACCCCCACCTGGTTACAGGAAGGCTGCTAGAGCTCCAAACACCTCATCCTTCAAGAATGTGCCCGAAGACAGTCATGATGGTGAGAGAACTATTCTCTCACGTCTCCTTATTTTATCAGAGAATACAATCTTCCCCAGAGGCCTCCTTAGCGAACTCATTGGCTAGAGCAGGATCAAGTGACCATTATTTGCTTTAAGGGAGGCTAGAAGAGTATCTGGTGAGAAGGGAGAGGGGATTGTGAATTAATATTGGGTGGCCAACCAAGAGTGTTGTCATAAACACTTTATAGCTTTCCACAGACTGTCGCATTCATGATCTCATCTTGTGACTCAATGAGACTACGATCCAAACATACTGGAAACCTAAACCTGGAATAGGTGTTATAAGTGGCATCTACTATGTGGGAACTTAGGGCTGTGAAGTAATTTAATGGTCCTTTGAAGGTACAAATTTAATGCAAAGGGGCTTACATAAATTATAATGCATTTTGCTTACAAAGTGTGCATGGAAGAACGTAAGGAGTAATTCAGAAGGTTTTATAGTTTAGTAAGATAATTAGAAAGAGAAATCAAGATATGTGGATTCTAGCCTCAGCTTTGGGTAAGACACTGGAAGAATTTTGAGCCTCTGTTTTGTCAGCTGTAAAATTACATACTTGAACAAGATTAGATGATCTCTAAATTCCTTCTCAAAGATGAGAGTACCCGTATAACCATGATGCCGGAAGTCGTGAGCTTAAAAAAAATTAAAATAATCTATTCCAATCTCTTTTTAACAATGAGATAACTTAGACTTGGAAAGATCACCATTTGTCTAAATTCACTTATTTAAGTTAGAAATTTGAGTCCCAGTATTATACTTTCACGAATAATTGATACTGCATCCTGACAGATTTTTAAAAATTTGGCCTCTTCTATAATTTTTTTTTTCATTTTAGGCAGAATCTCTGTGATAGCATTTACTCTGCTTAATAGAGTGCAAATAATGAGATTTTTTTAAAAGTCATTTTTTAGCTGTAAATTCTTGGGCAAATTACTTCTTATCCTTGCTGTAAAATAATAATTGTTCCTTCTTCATAATTTTTCTTTTCTTTTTTGAGGACCAGATAAGTAATCTATTAAGAGACCTTAATGTACTAACACGCAGCAAGGAGTCCATCTGTAGTAACCATGATTATCACTAATCTCTCTCCAGCCAGCTCAAGTGCTTAAAGCTTGAGAAAGTGTTTGACAGCAATTTCCCCAGCAGGTTGTATGGAGGTGACTCTGATTCTCACTATTATTATTTTGTCTTTTATGATCATATCTTTCATCATCACATTATATAGGTATGAAGGCTCTGTGTAATAACTAAGGGTGTGGTACCTAAATGGAAGTCAGAGCAATCATTCTTACACTGTCACTCAGTCCAGTAACAGGTGATTTGTAAGAGTTAAAACAACTTAAACTAAACAACAACAACAACAAAAACAAAAACACTCAAATTGGGGATTCTGAATATGGGATTCATGAATGGACTTTAAGGGAATGGGAAACCACCTAATATTTCCTTCAAATCATTGACTTTTTGGCCCAGGTAATTTTGGGGACTGTCGTGTGCACTGTATTTCGCGGGATCTCGGGTCTTCACCCACTGGATGCCAGTGATACTCCCCAGTCATGGGTTATGATAATCAAAATTATCTTCAGACCTTGCCAAACATCCCTTTCCTTCTTCAGAATCACTGTGGTAAAACTTTATACGTATGTGCATTTTTTTTTTTTCTGAAAGGCTTATCAGTTTCATCATATTTTTTAAAAGACCTGTGACCTTAAAAGGCTTGGAACCAATCACTTAAGATCTTTCAAAATAATAATAAAAGAACACATATCTTCAGCTGTCGTTGTGGGAAAAATGTACACCATCATGGCTAATTAAAATGGTGCAGTCTGAAAATCGGCTATGAAATATATACCTGCCAATTTATTATTTTCAACTCCTCTAAAAAGGCACCTCACAAAAACTATATCTGGGAAACTGTCTACTTCAAAAACTGCTGTTCCCAGATGGCACACTTCTTAAAATACTGTCTTCAGTAGAGACTCCCACAGTCATCTACTGAATCTAGCTCTCAACTTCTAAAGGGGTTAGTGCTAATGACAAGTGGAAAAAGTCCTTAAGTCCAGAGGGGAACTAAAAATCAGTTGTTTCGCAGAAAAGAAATCAAATGATGGAATAAACTGCAAAATTGATCAGGAGGCAAGATGGAGCAGAAGGGAGGGAGGAAGTGAAGAGAAAGGGAAGGAGGGAGAGAGAGAAAGAGAAACAGCGAGAGAGAGAGAGAGAGAGAGAGAGAGAGAGAGAGAGAGAGAGAGAGAGAGAGAGACCTTTGAAATAGAGTATCGCTTGGGAGAGGCTCGTTAGAGGTCTGCCCTGGCTCCTCTGGAAAGGCAGATGCCCCCATGCCATACAGGAGCCTTGGGCTCTCTGCTGTGCTTTAATTCCCACGTCCACAACCGCCTCGTTCAACGCCTTCCAAAGTGACCACTTCTCAAAAGCCTCCTCAAATCTCAAAGGGGCCACTTTACCCACTCTGTAAGGCCCTCTTTCCCGTCTACGGCTTCTAACGGCGGCAGGAAAACAAGCATAAACCCGAACAGTAAACCCAGAAAAGCCAACAGGCAAAGTGTGTCATCTTCCGTGGCCCCTCGGGGTCACCCAGGAAGACAAGCAACTTTCTCCCATACTTCTCGGTCTGTCTGCCTTCCCCACTCTCAGCTTTGAATGAGACGCCGGGAGAGGGGGCGCGAGGGGGCTCGGGGCTAGGGGAGGAGCCGCGAAAGCTGCCTCCGGGGGTGGGCCTCGACCCGCGCGGATAGCGGGGCGCCCCCCACTCCCCTCCCGGCGCTCCAGGAACGTCCCCGGTGCGTCCTGGGTCTGTCTGCGCGGAGTTCCCGGGGCGCGAGGGGAGGGGACTGGAGAGAGGAGGGCCGGGCAGCGGAGGGGAGGAGGCGGTGCGTGCCTCGCCTGCCAAAGGGAGATCCACTCCTCTGCGTGCTATCCCCGGCGCCCGCGCGCGGCCACGGCGCTCCGCCAGAACCGCCGCCGCGGACTCGCCGGGAGTGGGGGTCTCCGCTGGTGCCAGGCCGCTTCTGGAGACCCTCCGCCTCCTGCCGACTCCTGCTCTTCAGGTTGGGCCCCGGGGCTCTGCGGCCGTTAGGGACAGAGGCAAAGAAGGGCAGGACGGTCTGGTTTTCCGTGGATGTTCCCGCCCGAGAAAGACAGCAAGTTGTGTGTGCGCCCGGGACGCGGGAGGGAAGGGAGCCGCCGCCCTCCAGCCATGTAAGTGAAGCGCTTGGCTGCCCCGTGGGCGTGGGCTCCGCTGCCTTCTCCCGGGCTCCCTCTCTGCCCCGGAGCCGGAGTTGGGCTGCTCCCGGGTTCCGGACTTCCTGAGCTCGGCGGATCCGTCGGCTCTCCCTGCCAGCCGCGTCCGCTCTTGGCGTCTGCCTCCGGGGGGTGCTGCCTGCCCATCCTTATCCCCTCCCTTCACCCAGAGCCGGCTAGAAAATGCCTCTTGCCCCCTTTTAGAATGGAGGGATCATTGTGTGTCTCCTTGGGTGAAGTGGCTCGGTGAGGCAATGGCAGGGGGCTAAATATGGGCTTGTCTTGGCGAGGGCGCCTCACCGCAGTTGGAGATGGGCCCCCCCCTGTCCCCACGCCACCCCCTGCTGGTCTTCCCCAGCCTCGTGGCCCAGATAGATCAACTTCAGCCACTGACTGCAGTTGACAAGATTAGAAAAAAAAAGTAGTAGCCGGACCTCCCTTTTGAGTGACATCCAGAACTGAAAATGGGCGGTGGTTAGAGAAAAAACGGGTAGGGGCGAGGCGAAGAAAGGGGGGAATTTGCTGTGGACCCTGAAAGCTAGAGTTAGGAGTCCTGGGGGTGGAACTCTAGGGTGGAGGGGCTGTGTGCTTCTGTATTCGTTTCTTTATAGAAAGTGGGAGAAATGGTTAAGGAACTCTTTTTGAAAGGCTGGGGTGGAAGTAAATGTCCCTGGAACCATTTGGATGACTGGGGTTTGATGTAGAATACTGGGGAGTATGGATTGCTGTTCAGATTAGACAATCATTCAGTGGGAGAAATGATTCCAATAAAACTGTTGGAACCAATGAATCAGAACTGCAGACCCAAAATAAGTCATACACAGGCATTCTTTTGCACTAGAAGATGTTAAGACTAAAGAAATCTCAAATGCTGCTGAATGAGTACAAAGAGTGTCTGGTAATAGTTCTGTACTGTGTGTGCCTCCGCAGACCATAATGCTTGTTAAATTTATGGTACTCTGCAATTGTGAAAAATTATCCTAATCAGTTTGTTTGGCTCATGCAGAGAGTTAATGCACCCTTAAAGGGACACAGAAAAGTTGCAACAAAGTTGCAACGTGAGCATGAACTTGCAAGCCAAAAAAAGGAAACCATGGCATGGTTCACTTTATTTTCATTGTTTATTGCCAGTGAAAATGCTACATTACTTTTAATGTGAGGATATAATATATAGAATGAATTCATTGGCCTGTCAAATACAAATCAGGCGTTTCTTTAAGTAAATAGCTGTCAGAGTTAATTTGGAAACATTTATAGGAGATAAAGACATGAAAAAGCTTTGAGCTGGTTTGACAAAAATCAAGTTATGGAGAAGCTCATAGAGAGAATTAGTTCTTCCCACTTTTAGAGGGTTGAGGCAAGTCTGAATGTTTATTAATTGAAAATTGTAGACTAGCTGAAACAGTGTTGTCACTTCTTTTAATGCCTTTCATTTTTAATGTTTCCTGTTGTTTTACCAGGGACCATCATCCTTAGTACAGAGGATGGAAAGCTGATGCCCAGTAAGATTGAAGATCCATTCTGCATTACAGAACTGTGGATTATCTGTGGGTCCCTGGTGATTTCACGTCTTCATTCGCTCCTGCAGTCCCTGGACACTTACTTGGGGTCCTCATTGCCCTATCTGGTGAAAGATGGCATCCAGCCTGACTTGTACTGGAGTAATCTGGGCTTTGCTCTCTTTTCTTTGTGCTGCCACCTCCTGCGTGGGGTTCTTTATGCCTTACTGGCTCTGGGGATCACAGCTGGGCAAGCCTGTGTCCTTCGGTACCTTCCGGAGGTGCTCATATCCTGTGCATGATGAGAGTCGGCAGATGATGGTGATGGTGGAGGAATGTGGGCGCTATGCTTCCTTCCAAGGCATCCCCAGCGCCGAATGGAGGATCTGCACCATAGTGACCGGCCTGGGTTGTGGCCTCCTCCTCCTGGTGGCACTCACTGCCCTCATGGGTTGCTGTGTTTCCGACCTCATCTCCAGGACAGTGGGAAGAGTGGCTGGAGGAATTCAGTTTCTTGGGGGTAAGTGACTTGCTGAGCTTGAGTTGTTTACTGGAATCCCAAAGCAGTATTAAAAATTATGTTTCAGTTGTCTACTGAGATTATTATAAATGACACCTGGAATGCACAAGAGAACTAGATTTGGAATGGCTTTGATGGTAAGTTGCCAAAGTCAAGATTATTGTCAGAATTGCTTTACAGCTTCAAGAGTTCTTCATTTCTGTATGTATACATCAGTGGCCTGCTAAGTGCCACCTATGTGAAACAGTGACATCTAGGTTGTTTGCAGTGTAGTAGGGGAGACAGTTTGGATTTTATATCTTCTTGTTCTTTATGTTAAACAATAGGCAGTTAGATTATCTTTGTCTTCATGGAATCCTCAGGTCTTTAGAGGTAAAGATTTCACAGAAAAGTGGAAAAGGTTTTTGATCCAACATTGTTATCATGAACCTCTAATACACTTTGGTGGATGCAAAATTTACTCTTGCCCAATCTTAAACTCTATTTCTAAATAAATGTTAACTATTTTAAATGAGAGATCAGTTTTATATAACAACTATGAACTTAACTATTCTACAGAGATAGCGATCCACTTAATTACCTTGTTAGGTCTTGACTTTCCTGGGTGCTCTTGCTGTGGAAAAAAAGAAAAGGGATATTTAGCAAACGATGTGTGCTTGTCCCAGACGGACTGGATAGTTTCACTAACGCCAGAAGAGGTTTGATTTTTACTTGGATTTCCTCCAGCAAGTATTGCTTCAATATCTCTGGTCATATGGTTTTAATTGTACTTTATGTATTTTCCACTGTGCTTTTCACCTCCATTCTTCAACCTGACTGGCTGAACTTGTCTGATTTACAGTCAGCCCTGGTGAAATATGACAACCTCCATAGATAGTGCAGAGTGAAGGGAAAAAGGAAGCCTGGAAAACTTATACAATGTATTTGGAACTTCATTACAAAGTAAAGGTCTGTTACTCTGCCATTTGGTGTTCTCTTACAGTCTTTTGTGAAGAATCCCGAAGAAGAAAAACAAATTAAAAATGAATAGTTGTGAGATAGTCTCCCCGTATTAGAGAACCCCAATGGATTATTTCAGATTATTTAATATAAAACTTTCAAGTAACATTTTAAATAATGTTTAATTCTTGTGCTGCAAATGCAAATGGCAAAGTTTTGTGTTTTGAAATGAGATAGAAAGTTTTGTTTTGAAGGGAGATAGAACTGTCCATTCTTTCCTTACTAATGTAACTTTGTTCTCATTTGTTTTTTTTTCCCATTGGTTTTGCATCTTAGTCCCTCCCTGGAGGCAGTATGGGGGACCTACCTACCTGTCCTCTCTTTACATCTTCAATGTTTAACACTGACAAAAGTCTTGCATGTGATATATATATTTACACAGGCATGTTGTTAAAACTATTAGGAAACCTGAAGAAGTTGCCGTGGAAAGTGGAAATGTAAATTCAGAGTTTGAAAACTTACCAATTTTAAGAATAGATTTTAAGAATAGAATTAATGCCAAGAGTATTTAAAATTAAGTATTTCAAATTTAATTCTATTAAGAATAGAATTAATGCCAGGAGTATTTAAAATTTTTTTCTGTAAGAATAAACTTGGTCTGCTGTTTGTGTTTCACTTGGCTCAGGAAAAACGCTTAGGCAGTTTCATTTCTCCTCTTATGGTAAATATTACTTTCCATTTTTCCTTCATTTTAGGGCAGGGCCTGCTATTATTTCTGGCAGAACAGGAAAATGCTTACAAAGAGAAATCAGTTTTTATTGATTATCTTTAAACATGTAATGAAGGAAGGCAACAGGAAGTGAATCTGAGACCCATGAGATTTATGGTTCCCTCTCTAAGCTATGTATAGATTTTTTTTGAATTATATAGAGCTAAGTGTTCTACTTTACAGAATACCAAAGGGGACAGACAATTGGGGAAATTATATATATTTTTAAAGAACCATGTTTTTTTCTTTGTGTGTACTTTTCATGAACTTTGGCTTGGTGGGAGTTACTGACATTAAGCTAAGAGTATAATTTGTTAGTAGCAGCTGGCCTGGCGCGGTGGCTCACGCCTGTAATCCCAGCACTTTGGGAGGCTGAGATGGGCAGAACATGAGGTCAGGAGATCGAGACCATCCTGGCTAACATGGTGAAACCCCGTCTCTACTAAAAATACAAAAAAATTAGCTGGGTGTGGTGGCAGGTGCCTGTAGTCCCAGCTATTTGGGAGGCTGAGGCAGGAGAATGGTGTGAACCTGGGAGGCGGAGCTTGCAGTAAGCCAAGATCGTGCCACTGCACTCCAGCCTGGGTGACAGAGTGAGACTCTGTCTCAAAACAACAACAACAACAAAACAACAACAACAACAAAATGTGTTAGTAGAAGCTGGTATATTCTCATTTCTCGAAAGTATTTCTTATACAGGCAAAAATAATTCTGGATGTAAAATCTAAGAGGGTTTTACAGAATCTCACCTCTCAAGGGTACAAGTAAACATACCCATTGCCAAAGATAACAGTAAATTTAGAATTAAAAAATAACTTGAAACATGGAAAAGGTTTTAAAGAATCCCTGTTTATTACTGTTACTTAATGGGAGACTAGATGACAAAAAAAAAAAAAAAAAAACTTCGAAAAGAATTCCCTAGGTAGGTTTTTCATAATAGTTTGGGTTTTTGTTCACGAAAACTTATGCAATAAGTAATTTTATTTTAATCAATTTTTCCTACGATGAGTTGGGTTTCATAAAGACTCGGCAGGACGCCAAACCAGTGAGTTCTATCAATCTCATAGACTGCCATGTTTCAGAAATGTAATCAACATACAGGGAACTTTGCTATGAGGCAGATTCTCCTGCTAAAAATGATATGCCCGGGAGGGTTATGTTTAGCTAAAGTTAGGCTGCTCCAAAACCAACAGGAAGCAGGAGAATGGCAAAATACAGAGGCATCCTGCTTAACCCCGCCTGCTGTGTCTAGAGTTTGCACATATGGTCTAACATCAGGCAGTAAAACCCCTGCAGTGCTTTGGAACAAGTTAAAGGACAAAATGTCAAACTTAATTCTGAATATTCTTGCTATGGTTGGTTAGAGGTTAAAATGTCAGCTGTCAACTGATAGAGCAATGTAAAATGGGGCTGCCATACCTGGATATTTTTTTATCTATAGTAGGAATACCTCAAGGAGTCAATGACTATCACTTTTCCTGTGGTAATCTGTACAGAAACTTGAATTGCCACCATCTCCATTTCATATTATAAGGTATGTTTATGTCCTAACTTTAAAGAACCAGTGTGGGTTGAGTTACCCTCAACTGAGTTTTTAAAAGGCATGTAGAAAGGCTGTGGGAAATACAACATAAAATAAAAATGTTACCATGTATATAGTGTGGTAAGGATGCTAGGAGAAAATAGAGGCTTTAATGTTTTTGATTGGTGAATATAAAATTTTGTGCTTTCAAATACTGTTTTAGTCATTAGGGACTTTAACAGAATTTAAAAAAATTAATATCAGACTTTTTGGTGCACCTATTAGTAAGATTTACATGCCCTGTAAATGATACACGTAAGAACATTGTAAAGACATATTAAGTGTATTTATAAGTTCTGTCAGGTGGTGCTTGCAAATGTCAGAATCTGAATGTGTACATTTCATCTTAAGAAACTGCTGGTGCAGTAATGAGGAAGTACCAAAGAGAGTCCCAGATTTATATTATTCCACGTTTAGTTTGATCGTTAGTCGTATATACATATGAAATGCGTGTGGAGTGCTAACCAGCAGCAAACCATTACCTTTCCAGCTTAGACACTGTTTTGTTCTAAGAAGCCGGAGGAGATCATCTCAACTAATTGATAGTTAAGTGCCACTGAAGGCGGTGATGATATCAGAATATTTCTTTGAGCATCCCTTGCTCTGTGTTCTGAAAGTATCATTACCTTTTCAGAGTCTCCGTACTGTAGAGTTCCACCTGGGCCTGTCTTTCATGGCTTGAGCGAGATTGCTTGGGACTCTCCTTCCCTTGCTTGACATGCTATGTTATGCTTTTTTTTAATAGCCAAACTCTCTGCCACGTGACAGCTGAGTAATAAGCTAAATAATGAGTGTTGGCATATTATTTGGCATAGTGGCTTTCTGTGACCGTGTCTTAACTGAAAACAGTTGCTCTAATTTAAAGAAATGTAGGGACTTCTTAGGCCACTTGGGGAAGCAGGCAGAGGACTTTTTTTTTTAATGATGCCTTATAGATTACGATAATAACTACTCTTGTTTTATTTGGCTCACTCTAACCTATGATAGAAGGTCCAGGTGAATTGTCTTGAGTTTTAAGCCAGCAGATTTTAAACTCTAGTATGCATCAGAATCACCTGCGGGACCTTTTAAAACACAGATTGCAGAATTTCTAAATCAGTAGATTTGGTGGGGTACCTGATAGTTTGCGTGTCTAACACGTTCTCAGGTGATGCTGCTGCTGCTGGTTCAGACACCACACCTTGAAAACCAGGTTCTAAGTTAACCATTTCCTATTTAAGAAAATGAGATTTCTGGTAGATGGCTTACTTTCAGAACTGAGTTAAAGTGTCGTTGTGTCATAATCTGCTATAAACCTCTCTAAAATTGAACTACAAAGGGGGTCTACCTCTGTAGTTTGGTACTGATTTAGCACATTCTTGTTCCATTTCTCTTAGTTCTTGTCACAACAAATTGTATGGAATTCTCTCTTAATACATGTTATATATATACATACATACATATATATGTTACAATATATGTATTATACATAGCATTTCCTTTTATTTATCATTTTCTTATACCAGACACAAGATTTTATATATGAAGAATTCAAAATGAGACCTTCATACAATTTCCGAAGTTTGCATGCAGTGGATTTTCAGTAAGAAATTGTTAATTGAAAGATATGAATACCATACTATAGACCATAGGGATGGTCCTGGACAGCCCTTGGCCAAGTCTGTATAGTCGTGTACATCTTGGAAATATAGAATGATTAGGCCAGAAGGGTACCCTAGGAGCCAGTGCTTCTGAATTTCTCCAGCAAGGTAGAATGGCACTTAAATCAGCTTTAACCAATGAAAAGATCTCCTGGTCTTCAGCATCTTTGAGGAAGAAGATGATAAACTCTTGCTCAGTGGTCATACTTTTCTAGGGCCACAGACCATGCCTTTCGTCACAACCACGAACACTGATAATATAAAGGAGCAAGCTTGAGATGGAGGCCTACATGGTGAAACAGTGGGAGTGGGGCTTTGCCAGCCAGGAAAGAGTGAAAGGGAGATGCACACCAGGTGCAGTGGCTCACGCCTATAATCCCGGCACTTTGGGAGGCCAAGGCAGGCGGATCACCTGAGGCCAGGAGCTGGAGACCAGCCTGCCCAACATGACGAAACCCTGGCGCCACTAAAAATATGAAAATTAGTGAGATGTGGGGGCACGTGCCTGTAGTTCCAGCTAATCTGGAGGTTTGAGGCATAAAAATCGCTTGAACCCAGGAGGCCGAGGTTGCAGTTAGCCAAGATTTCGCCACTGCAGCCTGGGTGTCAGAGCAAGACTCTGTCTCAAAAAAAAAAATAAATAAATAAATAAAAATAAAAGGAAAGAAAGGAAGATACACTGCAGGCAGCTGACAGTGAGCACCACAGAGAGCATGTACTCTAAGCTCAGGATTTGTTAAAAGCAAGGATGTTGAGGAATTAATAAATCTTTTATAATATAGAGAACACAAAATTTTAATGTTTGTATCTAATGATGTTTTTAAATTATGTTTCCAAATTGTCATGGTCACCAGTTTCGTTTTTTACGATTTTTTTTTTTTCTAAAAAAACTTGTTTTCTAAGCCTTAACATGAGAAAGATTTTTATTGTTTTGATGCTTTCCTATGAGGTTTCTAAGTTCTCCATATCAGGATTCAATGCAGTATTCTTTTTGTTGTTGTTGTTGTTTGAGACGGAGTTTTGCTCTTGTCGTCCAGGCTGGAGTGCAATGGCGTGATCTTGGCTCACCGCAACCTCTGCTCTCCTGGGTTCAAGCGATTCTCCTGCCTTGGCCTCCCGAGTAGCTGGGATTATAGGTGCCTGCCACCATGCCTGGTTAATTTTTGTATTTTTAGTAGAGACAGGGTTTCATCTTGTTGGCCAGGCTGGTCTTGAACTCCTGACTTTAGGTGATCTGCCCGCCTCAGTCTCCCAAAGTGCTGGAATGACAGGCGTCAGCCAATGCACCCAGCCTCAATACAATATTCTTTTAGCTTTCTAGTAGGCTTAAAACTCACCAGAGAGATTATTCTATGTAAAGAGTTCAAGGCCTAACCCCAGAGAGACTGCTGGGAAGGTCTGGGTGGGGCCCAGGGAGCACTTTGAACAAACTCCCCAGGTGTTTTAGACACAGATGGTCCACAAACCATATTTGGAGAAACACAAACCACTTTTATTTGCCTAAAACTCCATATTGTACTAGTATTGGGATGTAGACTTACACCACTGTTAAGCTTAGAATGAATCATCATTACCTCTTTAGTGGTCATTTTGGGGGTGATGTGATTTGAGCTGCAGAACATAAGAATTGGTGTAGGAACAGATGCGTTTATTGTTGGTTTTGCTTTTATATTGCTTGCTGACCTTAGGTGATGGTTAGCCTTGTATATACACTCATAAAAAAGAATGAAATGTTTTCCATGCTATACTTAGATGAGGACTGTATTTTGATGCATGACTCCAGGTACAAAGTGCAAACCCCACCATCATTCCCAATGCTGTATTTTTCCTCCTTCATCCTGCAACAATGTGATGTTGCTGCTACATGTTCTGTTAGAGTGGGCTCAGATCTAATTTCTTTTTTGCCAAATTTATCAGCTTTTCCCTGTTTTGCGTTACTGTGTTTTACTTTTTAACTTTGTATTTTTGAAGTAAAAATAATAATCATAGTAAGTCTTAAAATAGTGGGATATAGAGTTTTCCATTATACTTGGACTTATTAGCAGCTATGCAACACTTTTTTGCTAGAATTATTTATTTTTGACATGGTTCAGTTCTCCATTTACTTTAGGCAGAGTAGAGTCTTTCTAAGAGTGTTGTTTGATTTTTAAGTTACTTCCCTTAATTTCCACCAGCAAACACAGCCATAGCCAGACACCCCTGAGGCCATGGTCAGTGTGGATCAGTTAGCCTCACTAACAGAGTGAAATGCAAATTGTTGACCTATCTTGTGAAAACAAATTGTTAGTCACAAAGGAAACCAACTGAGGAATGTAAATTCATAACCATTTCCATAGAAAGAACTCAAAAACCACACTCAAGAGATCTTTACATCATTCTATGTATCATATACTTACATATCAATGATACTTACATCATTCTATGTAAGTATGATGAGATGCATACAATTTTCACTCCACACAAAGTCATCACTGTTATACACTCTGTATTTGAACTCTCCAGGTTGGCAAGGGTGTCTTACTGTGTGGGTGTTGGTTATAATCAGAAAGAATAAAAGCAACAAACTCAAAACTTTTATTCTTAGATGTCACAAGAATTGATCTTGTTGCTCCCTTGAAGTATCAGCCTTAAGTGAGTTCTGAGGAACATTAATTCCTGGGTGTACCAATAGGTGCTATCAGGAAAAAGTAAAACAGTTTTAGGGACAAGTAGATTTGAGAAGCCCTTGGTTTTGGAAAGTTAATAGGTTCATAGCAGCAGAACTTCACGGAGCTTTTGGTGTGTTGATGCATATTGCCAATCTCCCCGATAAAATGGGCGGGAATATAGGATTCAATATTTACCTAATTTATTTGGGTCCTGCACCCTGAAGGGACCTTTGAGCTGTGGAACATATTCAGTTTTCATTTCACCTCAGTGAAGCAGGTGATTAATTTTTTTTTAACAGATGAGAACACTGAATTTTAGAGCATGAAAACCAAAGTTATCCCATTAGTTACTGACTAGGCTGTGAATACTATCACCACAATATTAAAAGTGCTGATTAAACTTCTATTTTATATTATATTTAGAATTCAGAATTTTTGTTCACCGTGAATAAGTCTCAACATAAGGGAATATTCTTATTGTCTCTTTGGCCCTCAGTTTGTGCTTCTGGTATGACAGAAATACTTACAATATAGCCACTTTTTGCCAATATTCAAAAATTACATTACAGGTTAATATTAATAATGTAATATGTAATAGAGAGGCCATTTGGGGAGAATGCCAAAATATCTGACCAAAGCAAGCATACTGTCTTTTAAAAATTATTTAACAGATGATCACGTGCTGGCTAAATTTTCTGGTGTAGACACCCATTGTTGGAAGCCTTTGTAATAATCCTTTATGAAGGTAAATGATAATATTAATTCCAAAGGACATATTTCTTAGATAACAAAACCAGAGGCTTTGTGTCTCTCTTTAAAAATGAAGGATAATGTCCTACTTTATCGATCTGGATCAATAAAATATAGAAACAAGTGGAAGTTTTAGCTATATCATAATAAAAAAAAGTCCATGACTTTCTCAGAGATTTTTAAATGGTCATTTTTAGAGGCTCATGGGGTTGGATACAACATTGTCCAGTTCTTGTCATTAATATTGTTATTATTGGCGATCTAGCAAAATCTGGGCTGGGCATGATGACTTACATCTGTAATGAATCCCAGCACTTTGGGAGGCCGAGGTGGGCAGATCATGAGGTCAGGAGTTCGAGACCAGCCTTGCCCAGTTCTTGTCATTAATATTGTTATTATCGGCAATCTAGCAAAATCTGGGCTGGGCATGGTGACTTACATCTGTAATGAATCCCAGCACTTTGGGAGGCTGAGGTGGGCAGATCATGAGGTCAGGAGTTCGAGACCAGCCTGAGCAACGTGGTGAAACCCCATCTTTACTAAAAATACAAAAATTAGCCAGGTGTGGTGGCACACGCCTGTAATCTCGGCCACTCAGGAGGCTGAGGCAGAAGAATCGCTTGAACCCGGGAGGCAGAGGTTGCAGTGAGCCGAGATGGGGCTACTGCACTCCAGCCTGGTCAACAGAGTAAGACTCTATCTCAAAAAAACAAACAAACAAACAAACAAAAAAACAATTTATCTGGTAGATGTCATTCCAGTTAGTGATTTGCTCTTATAATTCATGAAATTGAAATCGTAAGCTCCAGAGCTGACCTGCTTATCACTTCAGTAAATAATTCCCCTCCATGGGTCTCAGAGTTTTAATAATCAAACAGCACCAGGTAGGTATCTTGATGTACTAAAGCATGTATAAAAATATTGTCAGATAAAAAAAGTTTCATTTTATGGTTCTCTGTTTTTCTTATCTCTTCAAATAGGGTAGGAACTATGACTTATATTTTTATTCTAGCCCTGCAGTGACTAGAATAGTAAATGACACCTTACATATCCAATTAATACTTGATGTGTTCTTTAGCTTTAATTATTTATTAGTGACACTTGTATCTTCAAGGTGTGACCTTATTCTTCTGTACCTCATGGGAATATTTCAAAGATAAAAGGAAGTAATGCCACCAATGTGAAGATATTTAAGCAATATCCCCTTAGAACTGAGGTTCCTGCATAATGTTAGCTCTTTGGAAAAAGTGTTTAGTTGTCATGTATGTTGAAACAATGCTGTATCATACTACAGTTCTCTCTTCAAGCACATTTTAAAGACTCCGAATAATTCTGCAATAAACAAATCAGCTTAAGTTTATTTAACCCTTTGTTTCACAAACTTCTTTGGGAATGGCAGGGTCCTATTTACTTGTAATATGCATTAACGTCTCTTTGAATTAATGGTCAACAGAATAAACTTTGGGAAATACCAAGTTAAAGAATGTTGTAAATCCTGGGGACTGGTGGTTAAGGGCATTTACTTATCGAGCACCCACTGTATGTCAAATAATGTGCTATGTGTTGGGATAAAAATTGGGTTCCTGCTGTTGCTGAGCTCACGGTCTTATAGAGGAAACCAACGTGCGAGGTATAATTACAATACAAGGACTCATGATATGTAACACACGCACTGCTGTGTTTTGCTCAGACAGTGATCAACTGGTGAGGCTCACTCTGCAGCCACGTGAGGGGCTCAGCAGCCTCACACACTGTGTGCCACTCATTTTCCATCGCGCCCTTTCCCTGCTTGGTTGTAAATCACAAGGACCACGTTTCCTGGAAGCCTTAGCATCTGGCACCTGGACATCCGGCCAGTGGGAGGCACTTTTGGAAGACAAAAGGAGACTGGAAGAATCCAGGGTATTTCTCCTTCTCTTGCTTTTCCTTGCACAGTTTTGTGGGCATGGTTCTCTCCTCCTAGAAAGCCCTGCCCTTCCTGGTCCCAGCTCTCATCAGAAAATCACGACATGATCCTCCCCTGGTCAGGCAGCCCAGTCCTCACATCACTAGTAGTGCCATCTTATGTCAATATCACTCCTATCTAATGGACAGCAATAGTTTTCTGTTGATGCTACTTTCTGGGTTGCCTCTTTAGCTCCTGTTTGGCCTTTTAGCTCTTCCATCATCTGTAGAACCAATTTCTTGTACAACATTCTCTGTGTTTGAAATATCTAGGATGATTTCGGCTTCCCTGGCTGGACCCTGGGTGAAACGCAATACATAATTCAAATTCATACTGTCGCCAAGGCAGTGTGGAGGATTGTGTCCTGCTATGACCTTTTAGGATTTTTGGTGACTAGATCAAAATCACAGATGTTTAATCTAGGAATGTCCAGGATCCACTGGAGTATGAACAAAATGCTGCGGGTGTGCAGGGCAGGAGTGACATTGTGTCTGGGAAGGTGTCGTAGCAGAGGCGCTAGTTGACCTGGGTCTGGTGAGCAGACAGCCTCCTCAACCTTCAGACAGGGGAACATCAAATCCTTAAAGCCAAGGAATTGTAAAGAGATCTGATGGGAGTTCAGGGAATGGTAATGGATTTACGACAAGGTATGGGGTGAGAGTGATGTGACAGGGACTAACGTGGACAGGACAGATGCAGTCAAGTTATGAAGGCCCCTATTTATGTTCCAAGCTGAGGATTCTTTTTTTTTTTTTTTTTTTTTTTGAGACAGAGTTTCGCTCTTGTTGCCCAGGCTGGAGTGAGGTGGTACGATCTCGGCTCACTGCAACCTCTGCCACCTGGGTTCAAGCAATTCTCCTGATGCAGCCTCCTGAGTAGCTGGGATTACAGGTGCACGCCACCACGCCTGGCTAATTTTTGTATTTTTGGAAGAGACAGGGTTTCGCTATGCTGGCCAGGCTGGTCTTGAACTCCTGGCCTCAGGTGATCCACCTGCCTCGGCCTCCCAAAGTGCTAGGATTACAGGCGTGAGCCACCGTGCCTGGCCCCAAGTTGAGGATTCTGTATTTAACTAAATTGAAGCTTTTGAGAGGCTATGGGTGCAACTGACTTAGGAACTATATATCTAGTAGCAGTGAGGAGCAGAGATTGGTTTGGGGAACATTAAAAACAGGAAAGGCAGTTACAGGCCTGTTATAGCAATGTCGGCCAGCAATGGTGAGAATCTCAGTGAAGCTGTGGGAATAGAGAGAAAAGGATTTTGAAATTTCTGAAGTAGAGTCAAGCTCTGCTGTCACAATGCATATTTTTAGATGAATAGATGAATGAATGAATATCTCAGTAATTTTATATCTCTGTTTATATAAGTAGCCAGCATTTTCTTTTTTCTTTCTAGTTCCTCAAAAGTTAACAAAAAGGGGGAAAGAAAATACAATAAATTAAAACTGTTTTGGCTTTCAGTGGGTTATTTTTTAAAGTAGTAAATATTGTTGTTACCACGGTATGTAGATGTGACTTATACAGCTTTACAGTGTGCATATCTCTGACTTCAGAATCATTTGCACATTAGTCTGCATGTAAGCATATGTTACTAACTGTCCAGCACAGCTGGGGGCTTAAAAGGGGCATATTGATGACAATTAAAGCAGCTGACAGTGTCTCTGAACTCCACTGCTTCACACAAAAAGACATTCTTTTTTTCTTCCTAAAAATGCAGGAAATACTATGATATATATAGATATTATATATAGCAGCGAGGAGCAGTATATATGTACACACACACACACAAAATAATTGGATGTAAGAGTGATTTTATACATCTCATTTTCATAAACAATTTGACATTTTCTTTTTTCCCTCCATGTTTTAATGGATCTAGTGTTATTTTATTAGTCTAGAGATCTGATGGGAGTTCAGGGAATGGAAACAGATTTACTACAAGGTATGGGGTGAGAGTGCCCCATATATTTTTTTGAGAAAAATCTAGTAGATTTTAATCATAGCTAAAGTTAAAATGTCCTAACTTTTATTAGGTTAAGCATCCTGCAATAGCTGTTAGTGGCTTCCTTTTTGCCCAAGAAGGATGTCTCATAACACATGATACATAATACTATGAAAAGAAAAACTTTTGACAAATGGAATTTAATAGCTTATTTGAGCAAAGAATGATTCTCCAATCAGGCAGCCCTCAGAACCAAAGGAGGCTCGGAGAGTCCCATTGGGCAAACAGGTGGGCAGGGAGCATTTACAGACAGAAATGGAAGTGAGGTACAGAAACAGCTCAATCAACAATTTGACATTTTAAATTATACCTATATTTTACTTATAAAGAAATAAATGAATGTTATTTATCAACCTGTTTACCATTGAAAATTGCTGTCAGTTACCTGTAGTAAATTGATCTTTTAAGTCTGGAGACCTAATAGATTTGCTTTCACAGCTTATGTTAGTTGTGTTACAGCTATATATTAAAGTATAGCAAATAAACTATCTATCCCTTGATTGTTGTCTATGAGTTAATACTCATGGTATGTCCCAAGAGCCAATTGCATTGAAGGCCATGACACACAAAATGTACTCTTGTCAATCTAGTGTAATTTATAGTTCTCATATATTTGCCATATTACATTTTTGGGAAAAGCAATGTGCCTGTAAGCTGGAAAATGTTATGATTCTGTGATAAAACGTAATCCTCATTTGATATTGTGCTCCTTAGGAAGACTCACTATGTATGAGGCATGGATTTCCTAGATGTTTCTGTATATTCCCTCAAGCTCCAGAAGCTGTATTAAAAGCATATACCCCTAATGCCATCTTATGATGAGATTATCCTGTTTGCCCTCTCAGTGATCCACTAATGCACCTTCCATGTGGGTGTATTGGGGTGGTGTGGGGTGCAGTTGGGCACACACATAAAGCAGGGGACTCCTTACAGGACTGTGTCATTTCAACATGTGTGTGGCTGGAAAGTGGGAACCTAGGTACATGGCCAGAGTCACCAGAGACTTCTCACTCTTGGCAAAACTTGGCTCCCCATAACAATCCAAGCTCCTTGTATTATTTCCTCTTCCTGGCGGTGAGTGCACAGTTGTTTTGGGTAGAAGTATGAGATTTTCCACGTTCTCTTCATGTCTAGAAGGGAACTACAATGGAGTCATTATTGTCTGCAGTTTAGTGTATGTTGGAATGTTGTTTTTGTTGTTGTCTTGCCTTTCTTACTTGGGTTTGCATTACCCAATCTAAAGGGAAAATTATAATCCTAGACATTAAGGCTGTTCCTTTATAGACTCTATAGTCAGGTCTACGTAAGAATTACTTACCATAACATTACTCTAAAGAAGAATGTTAACTCTAGTCTTAAAGGAAGTTACCCTGGTACACACTAGATATAAAAACAAAGAAAAAAATTAATGTGTATATATATACACACACACATACACACACATGTATATACATATATATGTGTGTGTGTATATATATGTATATATGTGTGTGTGTGTGTGTGTGTGTGTGTATATATATATATATTTTGAGATGGAGTTTCACTGTTGTTGCCCAGGCTGGAGTGCAATGACGCGATCTTGGCTCACCACAACCTCTGCCTCCCGGGTTCAAGTGATTCTCCTGCCTCAGCCTCCCGAGTAGCTGGGATTACAGGCATGTGCTACCATGCCGGGCTAATTTTTGTACTTTTAGTAGAGACAGGGTTTCTCCATGTTCGTCAGGGCTGGTCTCGAACTCCCAACCTCAGGTGAAATGCCTGCCTCGGCCTCCCAAAGTGCTGAGATTCCAGGTGTGAGCCACCATGCCCGGCCATTGGTTCTTTGTTTTTATTCACTTATTCAACAAATGTATTTTAGGTGCTTACTGTGTATCAGGCTCTGCTCTAGGCCCTGGAGATAGAATGCTGCTCAGAAAAGTCTGGTTCTTGCCTACTAAGAATCTAAATCTAGTAAGAGAGACCAAAATTAATCAAATTCTCCCCAAAATGAAAGTATAATTGCAGACATAATAAACGTTAGAAAGAGAAGATATGTCACAGGCAGGTATGACCTAGATGGATGCCAAGGAAGACATTCCTGAGGAAGTCAGGCTTGAGTTGAGGCCTGACATGGAGGAGGAGGGGAGGGAGCCTCTCAGGGAGGGAACAGCAGGGACAAGACAAGACGCTTGGGTGTGAGGGAGCAAGTTGCCTTGCAGGCACACTAGACCAGAGGACATGAGGAAGGATGGGTCAGATGAAGCTGGAGAGGGAGGCAGTGGCCAGAAGGACTTGCGTTGAGGATTGGTTCAGGATATTTATGAGAGCAAAAGCCAATGAAGAGGTAAAGAGGTATGAACCAGGAGGTGCTGTTTATCCCTATACTTGCTTGCATGAGAAGTTTGTTCGTTTAGGCAAACCATGGGAGAGTTAACTTGAGGGTTTGTTGGCTGGAAGACACCTGGATTCTTTCACTTACACTAGTCCTTGTGAGGCAGAGGTAACCATTATTGTAATTTGGAAAGAGAAAATGTCATTATGGAATTTCTCTACGTATTGTTTGAATGTGTAAGTTAACTCTGGTGTCTAGGTATTTGATTAGGAGATACAACTGTTAGAATTTTGCACCCAGCCATATGTGATAGCTCACACCTTTAATCCTAGCATTTTGGAAGGCTGAGACCAGTGAATTGCTTGAGCCCAGGAGTTCAAGACCAGCCTAGGCAATATGACAAAACCCTGCTTCTTCAAAAAATACATAAAAATTATCCAGGTGTGGTGGCATGTGCCTGCGGTCCCAGCTACTCAGGGAGCTGAGGTGGGAGGATCAGTTGAGCCTGGGAGGCAGAGGTTGCAATGAGCTGAAATTGTGCCACTGCACTGTAGTCTGGGTGACAGAGCAGGACCCTGTCTTAAAAAAAAAAAAAAAAAAAAAAAAGAATTTGGCATCCTGTACATTTTCTTCATAAAATATTTTATGCTTGTGATAACTTAATTTTTGCCATTAGGTATATAATGTCTTTCTTCTCTGATTGTAACTCCCCTAGGTCAGAGGTCTGTTTTAATCACCACACTATTTCCAGAGCCTACCAAAGTGCCTGGCAGAGAATGCAATAATAATTTGCTCTCTGCCTGAGACTTAATATAATATGACCTCCTTGAAAAGCTGTTGTATATATACTTTTAACCCAGTTCAATTTTGAAGCTATTGATCCAGTTTCTACTTTGCAGAATGGCAGATGCTAGGCCTTGTGTTGAATAATGACTTAAATATGACAATGTCTGTCTTCAGGAGGCTCAAAATCTGGTGTGTGGAATTGTACAGACAAATGATGCAGCTGCTAAGATGATTGCTGTTTGTTTGATATCCTCAAGATCCCGTAAGATATGCATATTGGGTAAGCTATGGAAAAAGGTCATCTGTCTGCCTTAGGCAAACTCAGTTGCAGCCCCTGAATCCTTTCTCCTCAATCTTCAGCGTTGCCATTAAAACCACACTCTGCCAAAAGTGCCAAGCAGGGGGTACATTCAGATCTCTTGAATATTTTGCTACTGATTAAATTCTTGCATTGTGAAATGCCTTCCCATTGGTTGGGGTTAGCTGTGGCAGCCACATGATCATTAAATTTCCATCCTCTCCCCTATCCTGCTTTATAGCATTGGCTCTGCATTGATTTCCTTAATGACCTTTCCCTCCAAATCCCCTAGCTTGATACAATTCTCACTGGACTGCAGTTCACACGGTTGGGTCTTGTCACCCTTTTCTTAGTGATCTGCAGAATGAGACCCTGGACTCTGGGACATGTAAGACAGAAAGAGCGAGATGTGAGATGGGATGAGAAATGCAGTCGATGTGACTTGGCAACTGATTGTCATGTGAGATTATGCATCAGTAGCAGCTCTCTATTTTCAAGTCCGTGTGCCTCCTAGAATAAGGCCGCTGCTTTTGGAGACTGATATGTCTACAGGAGGCATGATTTAGGAAGCAAGGGGATGAGTTGAGTTCTGGACAGCTTTCGGTTCAAGTTCTGTAGGAACTTTAAGGTGGAAGGCGAAGTGGAGAGTTGGAAACACTGGGCATAGATCTCATGAGAAAGATCAGGGTAAAATACATAGATTTATAAAAATAGTGTTTTGAAAACCTTCATGTGAGTAAATACTACTTCATTTACTCTTCAAAACACATGGCTTTTGAATCTTGACATTTTCTTTTACATTTGACTCTACTGGTTGAAAGGCAAGCTCCTAACTGTGTCTACTTTAATCATTAATTGTAAGCCTCCCCTCAGATAGTGCCAGCTGCTTAACAGTTACTATGCCGGTGGACCAGGATGATGGAGAAGTTTGTACTTTATAGGAATAGCACTATTTTTTTGGTTTGTTTTTGGTCTGGAATAGATTGCAATAAAAATCGAAGTAGGAAAAAATTGCGATGTTCATTAACAAAAGATGCCTTGGGGGAAAGCAGAATCTAGAAGTGACCATGTAGTTAAAAAAAAGAAAAAAAAAAAAGAGATGTGAAAGCTGAATATTTTAATTTCTTCTTCTTCTTCTTCTTCTTCTTTTTTTTTTTTTTGGTCTCATGCATAAAGATGGTATTCTATTTTGATCGCCTGGTGGAAGAAAGTCAGTTCATTTATCTCATCCACCCACTGGTGGCTATCCTGATTATAGCCTCCTGGTAGGAACCATTTAAAATTCAATTTGGCTGTCTGTGCCCTTGGTGCTCAGTAGGTTTCATTAAATTACACAGCAGTGAGCTCTTCTTCCGTGTGTGGCACCTTTTGATGTACATTTGACTTCAGTGTAATTTCAGACAATTGTACTTTGTGTGGAGTGGTTTTACCATAATCATCTTGCAGTCCAGATAGGGCAGATCTGGAAATCTGACTCTGATGGGGTTCTAAGATGGTGGAAAATATTGGACCAGGGAAATATTTTCATTTCTCTATACTTTCCTTATTTAGCTTGTTAGGCTTGTAGAGTTTGGCAGGTTGTTTCTGTAGCATTACTTGCAGCATGAGATTAGAATAACATTTTCCCCCCATGTGGGATGCTTTAGGATTTTACATGCAGTCAGATTCCAGAAAAAACTGTTTCCTTGAGTCTGTAAGTAAAATTAAGTGTTAGTACTTTTTTTCTTGTATTAGCAAGTCTTGAAGTACTGCCTTTATTCTTGTGTTCACAGTACTCTATGGCCATGTGTTGTTGTGCAAAGCAAACAAACAGAGGATCTGGACAGACAGGGTTAAATTTTGCCACACATTAGCTTCCTGGTTCTGGACAAGTTACAGACTCTTGGCCTCCTGTCCTTTGTAATAGTTACGTTAACTCTTTGAATTTTTGTGAAATTTAAATACATGTAAGTTACTTAATATCAGGCCTGATAAAGTAGATTCCCAATAAATGGTCGCTATTACTGACAGTTGGTTACATAAATATTTATTGAATCCTGCTCTGTGCTAGGCAACATTCTAGATATACCGGGGATAAGGTAATGAACAGAAGCAGACCAAGAAAGAAAAGTAAATAATTATAAAGAACTGTAAAGGAAGAACTACAAAGAAAGGACTTTCATTCTATTTTCATCTACTTTTAGTTTTCTGTTGCTTTCCCATTGCATTTCCTTAGCTAGCTGATTTTCAAAGCTGTAATATTCTTATTGGTAGGTGTATTCAGGACCTGGTAATTATACTGTGTTACTAGGTATATTTGACCTCCACAGATCATAATTTGGGATGCCATGCAGATATCCTTATGCATGTTCTCAGTGTCTGGACAGGTTTGTGTGTGTGTGTGTGTGTTTTTTAACACCTGTCACCACATAATGGGTTTTCTTACTTCTGATTGCATTTTAAATATCATCTGTCCCTTCTGTGAGACCCCATCTTTAATTCCCCATCTCTCTTCCCATATGCTTTCATGTGTTTATAGCCTGATTACTACCTGCTCATAAATTTGTATTTTTAATCTCTTTTGTATAACCACCAAGATCAATTGAAAGTACAATTAGTTCTTTAGAGTGCTAAGTCAACTAATGCCAGCTACTTTTAATATGGCACTTTATAATATACAGGAAATGTTTGTATACATTTTCTCATTTAATCTTAAGATTCTGCTGCAGCTTTGTGCTTGAAACTGTGATAGGTACTATGGGAAAAAAAAGAAGTAAATGTACTACAGGTCTGTGACCCTGAGGAGTTTATAAATTCATTGCTTTGGTCACTACTCTTTTCCTCAGAAAGATGCCATTGTTATTCTACCAACAGCAAGCTTCAGTATCATGTTATGTTGCCAGATCATTATTCTATCTTCACAAAATGAAACTTGCCAGTGATATTTGCAGGTGTATGTTGAAGTGATATTTTCTAAGATTAGAGCTCAATTCAGGGGTTTTGGAGCTTTCATTTCTGATCCTTGGGGGAATTGAGCAAAATAAAAAGCTAATAATATCTTTGATGATTGTGTGTAATTCTTTAAAAACTGTAACAAGTATATTATTAGAAAAAGAAAAAATTTCAAAATTGATGTCAGAAATGGGGCAGAAGAATGTGCTGTAAAACGGAATTATTTTTAGAGTAGAAGCTGAATCTGATAGAATGACAAGACATTTCATTGTCTTGAATTTACTATAAGAGAGTTACTTAATGTAGTATGTACCTATATGTCATGGAAGCGTGCCGTGACAAGAGTCATGACCTGCTGGGTCATGCCCTGCTGGGTGACCATTTAAAAAGCCGTCTGGCATTAAATATTGTTCTCGTTTAGCGTCCTGGAGCACTATCACATTTGTTTTAAAATGGCTCGGAAGACTTGTGGTGGGTGGAGAGTATCCGTCCTTGGCCTGAGCTCCCTTCCGGCATGCCTGCCTCCCTCCTATGCAGCCTCATGTTGCTGCCAGAGTAATCCTCTTGGCTGTGAGCATGGCCCTTTCATGCTCAGAATACCCTGGCTGCTCCCTGTAAGATGAAGACCTCCTACAGTGTTACCCCAGGCGCTACTGGACGTATTACCATCCAGTCACCTCCCTCTTGTTTATTCTACTTTAGCCACACTGAATCTTCTGATGTTTCTTGTGCACTTGCTACACAAGAGGTTCCATAAGATTAGAGTAACATCGTTGTGCCTTTGCTGAACACTGTTCCCTTGACCTTTCTCTTCTCTCTTCCCAGACCCCAAACCTATTTGCCTTTTAAGGCCTGGTTTGAATGTTGACTTCTCCATGAAGTCTCCTCTGATTGCCCAGCTGGAGGGAATCCTCTCTTTCCTGAGCTCCTGGGAAACTTTATGAGCAATGTTTTTGGTGGGGATTTGGGAGAGCACCGTCTACCATAGATGATTGTCAGCTCCCCTGGCCCCCCACTGTGGCCTCTTAGCATAACCTCTACCTGTCACAATTTTTATATGCATTTGAATGATGACTTGTTGAAACTTATTCTGGAAACTTTTGAATTCAGGTGTTCACCTGAGCAAGATACTGATTTTGGGGTTCATGACATGCTTGCCCCGTGCCCTCTGTGTTGCACTGTTAAATTTCCTTCCTTCCTTTGGCTAAGTCACTTGTGTCCATCACTCTCACACCTCATGGCACAGTGCAGATTCTGTGCAGTTTTCTGTCTTGGATGCCAATGACTGTATTCTTAAAATAAAATTCTGTTTAAATGTAAATATCTCTGGTCAAGTTAATTTCAGAAGATGATTTTCTTATATCTGTTCCTACTTCACTTGCACTCATACAGACAGCACAGAAATGCCCAAGAGTTGAAAATGTTACTGTGAGGTAGTCTGCGGCTGTTGCTTCATGCTGATTTAATCATTTTTGTCAGGGGTCTTTAGTAGGGTGCTTTCGTCCTATCACTCCATGATGATTGATTCACCCATTTACTTTAGACAACAACTAACTTGGTTGCTCTTTTCCTGAAAAGAGAAAGGAGAAATGTCTAGTGATATGGGTTGAGACATGCTGCCTGTGTGTATTTTAAAGGTGGTGAATGTACTGAGAACACTTCCCTTCAATTCAGTCTTGGTTGATGGATAACATGTCTTTTCTGGCAAGCTGCCAGGACATGCTTGTTTGTGCGCCACCAGACATTTCTATTTTAAAATATTATCAAATGGCATTAATACTGAGTTGTTGGGGCTGGGCTCATGGGATTACAGGCTCATGCCTGTAATCCTAGCACTTTGGGTGTCTAAGGTGGGCAGATTGCTAGAGGTCAGGAGTTCGAGACCAGCCTGGCCAACGTGGTGAAACTCTGTCTCTGCTAAAAACAAAACAAAACAAAACAAATATTAGCTGGACATCGTGGCATGCACCTGTAGCTAGTCTCACACTTGGGAGGCTGAGGCAGGAGAATCGCTTGAACCTGAGAGGTGGGGGTTGCGCGAGCCAAGATGGTGCCACTGCATTTCTAGCTTGGGTGACAGAGTGAGACTCTGTCTTAAAAAAAAAAAAAATGAGTTGTTGGAAAGACACTCATAAGCCACCAATTAATGCAGATATTGTGGTTTCATTAAGACCATCACACCATACTGCCTCTCATAGATGATCCAAATACATCTAATGGGATAATTGCTCACTGGGGTGCTTAGAGCTTGATACTTAGAGACAAGTGGAGCTCTTGAGTGTGTGTGCACACTGAGTTTCATTCTTTTAACTTGTACTTGGAAGCACATATGTTCCTTTCTAAAATGCTAACCTTTCCAAATTTGAAAAACAATTTCCTGAAATGAGTACAATTGGCACTCAAGTACTTGCTACTTCAATTTTCCTTGGAGGAACACTGCTTTCTCACTCAGCGTGTAGCCTGGTGGAGAGAAGTGGCGGATGCTCTGGAAGACTAGGAGGAGCAGCAAAATCAGGCGTATGTGTTCAATCCAGGAATACTGTAACCTTTTTAACTGCCCAGTGACATTTTTGTTCAAGTTTTAAAGACCACGTTAGCACTTAAGTATTTTTCTTAAGTGTTATCATTTTTCACTGTTTTGTTTTTTCTTTTCATTTTTAACTCCGTGAAGATAGTGAGTGTATCTGTCTTATTGGAGCGTTTTGCATCTTTAGCACACAGTAGGTCTCAACAAATTAGGTCACTGGATGAATGAATGAATAAACACATTCTATTGGTAAGAAGGTAAGGGTAATAGAATAATAATGTTCATACATCTAATGCAGGACTGGTGATACAATTTGGGAGACTGAATGCAAAATGAAAATGCAGAGCTCCGGCCGGGCGCGGTGGCTCAAGCCTGTAATCCCAGCACTTTGGGAGGCCGAGACGGGCGGATCACGAGGTCAGGAGATCGAGACCATCCTGGCTAACACGGTGAAACCCCGTCTCTACTAAAAAATACAAAAAAAAACTAGCCAGGCGAGGTGGCGGGCGCCTGTAGTCCCAGCTACTCGGGAGGCTGAGGCAGGAGAATGGTCTAAACCCGGGAGGCGGAGCTTGCAGTGAGCTGAGATCCGGCCACTGCACCCCAGCCTGGGCGACAGAGCAAGACTCTGTCTCAAAAAAAAAAAAAAAAAAAGAAAATGCAGAGCTCCTTGTTCAAAAATTATTAAGAGCCTGAGCAATGTAATGAGACATTGTCTCTAAAAAAAAAAAAGTTTTTAAATTAGCTGGGTGTGGTGGTGCATACCTGTAGTCCTAGCTACTCAGGAGGCCGAGTTGTGAGGATCACTTGAACCTAGGAAGTCGAGGCTGCAGTGAGCCATGATCACACCACTGCACTCCAGCCTGGGCAATGGAGTGAGACCCTGTCTCAAAAAAAAAATTATTAAGAATTTCAAGATGATGACAGCAGAGCAAGTGTGACCCTCTGGAGCTACACGGGTTGGAAATCATGAAGCCACTCTTTTGTAATGCAGAAAAAACCCAGAGATTTGAACTCCCATTTTTATTTTTGCTTGTGAAGTAAGCATACTTTATTTTTTCTTTTCCAGTTAATAGTATGAAAGCTTTGCTTCTTGGCTTCCTAATGAAATAGGGAGAACAACTGTTTAATACTGGTACCTGTCACACCACAAATTGGAACTAATGCTTAATTTACCATCTTTGATGTCAGCCTCCGCCAGTTTTCTTAGCACAAAATTTAAAGCAGTAAACTCTACCAACCTAAGCAATCTATTCTCATTCATGGCCCCGGTATTTTTACTGACTTTAACTGTGCTGCACTAGTAAATCATTTTGACCCAAATCTAGTCTGTATGAACTCTGTTAAAATGATTTTAAATTAGACCAGTGAAAAATGAGCTTATTTCCTCTTTACTTTTGGAGACATAGGAACAAGTCCCAAACGGAATTGCCAAAGAGCCAGTGGTCCCAGGAAGAGGTAAGCGGAACCTTCACATTTAAGAAATGCCCTGGGGTAGGTTTCGTTTACAAGTGAAATTGAATTGTAATAAAGCAGAAGGAAGAGATACCTCCGCTAGGGCTCCTTGCAAGGTACATAAACCTGAATAGAAAGTAAATGTTGGCTTCTCTGTGGTCTCCTCGCATTTGAAAGTAAACTGGTGATTTCTAATCAGACGTGTCAGCACAGGTAATCCTTCAGCTGCTGAAAGTCAATCTGAAGATCAGGAGCAGGCTATAGTCTGCACCAGGGCTGTCCTGTGACTAGAAGTGAGACATAAGGAGAAACCGTGCACACCCGGGCAGAAGCGAACCGGACCCCACGGCGGAAGGAGCTCCCCACTCCACAGCTGTCCCATGTCTTTCCCACTTCAGAATGTTGAACTTTTTGACTGGCAGATTGCTACCCCATTTCTTTGCTGCTGCTTTTCCTTTAGTTCACTGCCTGATTCACAGTGTTATCGCTTGTTACTAAAAGCTAGGCCTTTTAGAATGAAAATGAAGCTAAAAATAAATCTGGCCACTGGACTTCTTAATTCTGAAACATAGAGATTTCATAGTAAATTAGCAAGGCGTTGTGACTAAAATGGTATCTTATGACTCTTTGTGGATTTTCATGATACTAGTTTTTAATTTTAACGCTAGTCTTTAATTTTAATATAGATAAAGAATTGCTAGTAGCCTGGAGGAAAATGCATTAAAAATCATTCCTTAACTGTGCGCTAAAGTCTGAAATACAAGTAAGGGTACAAATTGCTTCAGAAATGATTGTCCTGTGGGCATTAGCAGAATCACAAACAAGGATATGACACGTCATCTTTCAGTCTTTACATCTGTGCTCTGCTATTCCCAGGAAAGGTAGTATAGCTCTGGTTACCTGTATATGTGGTCATCATTGTGTTTTCATTTGATGAAGTATCCTATAACAAAGACAGAGGAGAGGGATGGGCAGGGAACAGAATGGAAATTTCTTAGACCCACCTGTTTTTTTTTTTTTTTTTTTTTTTGAGACGGAGTTTCCTCTGTCGTGCAGGCCTAAGTGCAGTAGCGCTATCTCGGCTCACTGCAACCTCTGCCTCCCAGGTTCAAGTAATTCTTATGCCTCAGCCACCTGAGTAGCTGGGATTACAGGCACATGCCACCACACCCAGCTAATTTTTGCATTTTTAGTAGAGATGGGGTTTCACCATGATGGCCAGGCTGGCCTCGAACTCTGGACCTCAGGTGATCCACCCACCTCGGCCTCCCAAAGTGCTAAGATTATAGGCGTGAGCCACCACTCCTGGCCCCACCTGTTTTTTGATGAAGGAACCACACTCCCTCATTCTTGCCTGTACACTCGCCTTGCACATCCAGCCTCTTGTACATCAGTCTCAATTTGCAGAAATCTCAGTATTTCATCATCCAGCTAACAATGGATGCAACACCTTGCTCTGCAGTGCAGCTAGGAGAACAAGATTGAAACATACAAAAATCACTGAATAATCAATCAATGAATACTCCAAATAATATGAAATGTGACCTAAAGCTGTTCCTTCATCCAAAGCTGTTCCTTCCCATTATAATATGCCCCTTCCCTATCTGACACACAGATGAATTATAGTGAAGGTATATACCTTCTATTGGGAGATACTTCATTTTTCTCTGGAATGGTGAGAGAAGGTGCCTTGGACCCATATGTAAACCTGGTGACATGGTTTGCAAAAATGATAGAGGACAAATATTTCAAAAATAATAAATAGAGGAAAAATATTTCAAGCTTCCTTTTTTATAAAAATATTTCAAAAATAATAAATAGAGGAAAAATAAGCTTCCTTTTTAATAAAAATATTTCAAAAATAATAGAGGAAAAATATTTCAAGCTTCCTTTTTTATAAAAATATTTCAAAAATAATAAATAGAGGAAAAATATTTCAAGGTTCCTTTTTTATATTTTATAAGTATCTCCTATAAAGTTTCAAAATGATTAACTATTAGCCTACTCATAAATATTAATATAGGAAGGAATTTACTGGATGCAATATTATTTCTTTTTTTCTTTAGTTATTTTTCCTAGATGCAAGATTATTTCCAATCCCTTTTGTGTGGGGCAAAGTAGAATAAAGATACACTGCAATTTAAAAACTTGTAACTTTAAACCGAAAGTATTTTATAAAAAGTTATACCATGTAAAAGAAGGGCATTTAAAGTTCTGACCTTCAAGCTCAGAAAATTTCTATTTACAACTGTGGCCGCTTTTCCTTAGATGCGGATATGCATTCATAAATTTTAATCTGTTTTGATGATTATTGTTCTTTTAAAATAGTTTTCTTTATTCTATATTTTCATTAAGATCTTCCAGGTATTTTTCTGGTCCCAGAACAAACTCCATGTGAGCAGTTCTTTTTAAAACCATACATAAAAAATGATGCCTTCCTTTTGAAGGCTAAAACCTATTGATATATACTCATTTAAATTGTAAAATCTATTTCAGGAATTAATTTGTTTCACCTAGTTTTTATTGCTTAGTAGGAATAGGAGTATTTACACAAGAATGAATCTCTATTCCACATTTTCACCTATTTTGATAGGGGAAAATCTCTATCAAATGTGTTTTGTATCTAAAATATTGTTGTATGTAGAATCCTACACCATACATTTTTACCAATCTTCAAAACACAATAGAAGTTACGGCGTTGGCTAGGTTAAAAAACTGTATGCAGTACATTCAGTTTCAATCCTGGTTGTTTCTTCTTTATGTGGAAATAAGCTAGGAAATTTGCCATCATCAGATATTAGATTGTGTATCTCACCTTTAACCTCAATAACATTATTCATTACTTTCCTATGAATTCTGATCCCCTTGCCCTCAGCCTTGTGACCCAAAGACCATGTGACTGGCTGACTTGGAGGAGAAGCTAATGGTCATCGACTGGTATCTCACAAATCCAGAAATCCTTCTACTTAGGAGAAAGATGGCTTTTTCTACCAGTTTTTGATGGCTGGGGTATGCAAACTCAGACAGTTAAGATCTGGCTATTTGTGCAACAACTGAGCCTTAAAGTGGAAAGTGGTGATTAAATGAAACAGAGGACAGGAGAGGCAGGCAGCAAGAGTGGAGGAGACACAGAACCGCCAATGCATTTTAGGTATGAGCAGAAGGAAGATGGGTGGCCAAGCCTACTTTGCACAGAAAATTGGACTGTGGTGTGTTTTCCTTTTCAAAAGCCATAGCAATTAGGGATAAAGCTTTTACTTCTTAAAGAGAGGTTTTTGAGTAATAGGAGATGGATGTACTGTATAATACCCTTTATTGAGAATAGGACTGGAACCTCTGAATTATGGCTATATACATACATTCATAGAAGATCTATGTCTGGGTCCTGCATTTGTGTATGTGTATGTGTTTCTGGAAAGAAGTCTCAGACTGATTCTCATTGGGGACTGTGACACACACAAACACACATAGTTTAAAAAATACCACTGCAGCTCTAAGCCATAGATGACTAACTCTTTAGATTGTTCTATCTTAAATGCTTTATTTTGTATTTGATTGTATGCAATATTAGGTGTCTTTAGAGTATTTTTATGAAAGTTTACTGTGTTGCTATTTGATTACTACTTATGTAGGACACAACTACAATTCTAGGAGATTCTTGTCCTGTGATATAATATCCTTGGCCAGTTCATGTCCTTTGCCCTGATTTAATTGTCATATTTATAACCTTGGACATATCAATGCAGGATTTTTCTCGGCCCCTTCACCAGACTCATGTCAGGGAGCCCCCTCTACTTGGCTCGTCACATTCAACCCCTTGCAGGAGGCAGCACATAAGCGAGCAAGTGTAGGATCTGGCCAACCACTCTGGGTGCTGACACAGGAGCAAGCTCCATGCAGGGCCTGTAGCCAGACCAGGCATGTCACCTTGAGGGGAATGTGGCGGCTCCCATGTGAGAGTGCCCATGACCCCAAAGTCCCAGAGAAGATGTTACAGTGGTCCTTAAACTCCACTGTCCATGGACAGTGGTGTGTTAGCAGCTCAATTGGCCTCTTACCTTGTTGTGTGGGGTGGCTGCCCTCTGCTGTCAAGGGCAAAGGGCTGGTGTGACAGCCTTTCTGGATACTCGCAATCAGTGGGTCCTGAGCTCTTGTTCGGTGTCCAAGAAGAATGAGGTACACAGATAGTTGAAGGATGGTGAAGGTAGATAGTTTTATTGAGTGATGAAAACAGTTCTCAGCTGGAGAGGGGATGGGAGGGGCAGGTCATCTTCCCTGATGTCAGGCCGTCACCTCCCCGAAGTCAGGCCGTCTCCTTCTCTACCGACTGAGTTTGGGGTCTTCATAGGCAAAAGGTTAAGGTGAAGACACCACTCAAAGTTGGGTATGATGGTGTAGAATACCAATTAGGAAAGGGCAGGGATATGTAAAATAGGTGAAGGGTGGGGATCAATCAGAGGAAAGTACATCAAACAGGAAGACAAGTTCTCAATCTGGTCCAAGGATTTAACTTGTAGCTTGGCTTTCAGGCTTTAAACTGTCTTTGGCTTGGAGATGGGTTTTCACCAGGGACCTGCCCTATCTGTCTAGGCATTTGGCTGCCTCCTATTGTTATCAATACATGGTCACAAACATCTGTTAAAATAAAGCCTGATTTGTGGTTTGAGACATCTTTCAACATTTCCTAAATAGAATAAGCTTGCCTAAAACCTGAACTACATGAAGTGGTTAGTTTATTGTTGTTTTTTACACTTTCAATCTAGTAGTGGTTAGACTAATGGAAATTAAGGATTCTTGCTTACTGAATCTGACTGGATGGGGAGATAAAGAATGTTATCCATGGGTAAAAGAAATTACAGGGTTCTTCTTACTTTGAACATTCATCTTCAAGAAATAACCTCATTTACTTTAGGCTTTTGCCTTAAATATTTAGGAGAAAAACACACACATGCATGCCCAAGCACACACACACACATTCACTCACATGTACTCACATGCGCACACTGTTGCCCCATACTGACTGTTGATAGTATTAATACTTAAAATACAACTACTTTATATCTACCAGAGCTATACTCACGATTAAATCATTGTTGCTGCAAACGTTAATTGAATGGCAATCGTCTTACTTAGTTCTTTGATTATCATTCTATATGTCATTCTAATATATAAATTATATATAATTTATTTATAAGATTATCATTCTGTTTTATATTCTATTATATAACACTCTATTATTTTACTCCCACACCCTCTTTTCTTGCCATGCTTTTAATGAATCCTCCTGGATATGTAAAAATTACATAAATTAGCCAGGCATAGTGGATTATGCCTGTAATCTCAGCACTTTGGGACAGCAAGGCTGGAAGATGCTTGAGTCCAGGAGTTCAACACCAGCCTGGCCAACATAGTGACAATCTAAAGTGATGGCTCACTTCTGTAGTCCTGGCTATTCAAGAGAGGATTGCCTGAATCCAGGAGTTCCAGGTTACGGTGACTATGATTGTGCCACTGAACTCCAGCCTGGGTGACAGAGCAAGACCCTGTTTCTAAAAATAAATACATTAATCCAATAAAATAAAAAGAGTAAAGAAAGATTAAGCTTGAAAAGCTAACTTGGAGTCAGAACCTGCCCATATGACTTTTCCTTAGGCCATCATTTCCCTTGTATATATAGATATTTCTTAGACTCTTCGAATTTTGAAGTGAAAAGTATGTAAGAATTCCTTTTTCTGCCACATTCTAAATCATTCCTTCTGGACAGTCAGAGTCGCCATGTGCTTGAACAGGTGCTTAAAGAGTTCAGAAGTTGTTTCATCCATTTTACAACCTTTCAAATTGTTAGCATTTTCATAATTTTCCATATGAGCTTGTGCCTACCACTCATTTCTGCTGGTTCTAGTTGGGCACTCTGTATATGTAGGAAAGTGAAGATATTAGTTTATTAATAGCACCCTTTAGTGATAATTTTTCAATAGTTTGAATACACCTTACTATCCTGTCATCCAAACTTGAGTTTTCCATGTCAATCATAAAGAATCTTAATTCATCAAATATCTTGCAAAAATCAAGACACTTTATACCTGTAGCATTTTCTTATCAAAACCAAAGTTGAGGTCAATTTAATGCAGTTTATTCTTAGTGATGTAGTGTTGCTTGCTGGTAATCTACTTTTTCTTGAGTAAGTTTTTAAGGACATCTGGTTAATAATGCCATTTGCAGGTTT